>NW_018228406.1:0-2592 GCF_001263595.1 Phalaenopsis equestris
TTATTCTTTCTATCTCTTCTCTCTTTTCCATGTTTTTTCTCACTCCTTAGCCTCTTACTCTCTCACTCTTTATCCTTCATTCCCATCTTTATTCTTTGTACCCCCTCTCTAGCCCTTCCTCCCTCTTTTTCTCTCTCATCTTTTCTCTCTATTTGTCCCTTTATTCTACCTCAATTCTTCTCTCTCTCCCCCTCTCACTCTTATTTTTCTCCCTCCCTTTTCTTTCTCTCTCACTCTCTCACTTAGCTTCATTTCTCTCTTTCACTCACATTCTCTCATTCTCTATCCCTCTGCCTCACTACTCTTTCTATCTCTTCCCTCCTACGTCTCTTTTTCTCTCTCACTCTCTCTCACTTTCTCTCACTCTCTCACTCCTACTCTCTCCCCCTTCTTCTCTCTCTCTCTCTCACTCTTTTTAACTTACTCTCATTCTCTCTATCACTCCCTCTGTCTTTCTCCCTCTCACCTTCCTATCTTCTCTTTCTCTCCCTCCCTCTCTATCCGACTCTCTCTCCCTCCCTTTCTCACCCTCTCTCTAGTTTACTCATATTCTCTATCTCACACTCTCTCTCTCATGATTTCTCTATACATCTTTCCCACCCTTTCTCTCTCTCTCCACCTCCATCCCTCTTGTTCACTCATCCTCTCACACTCTCTCACTCCTCGCTGCGTCCCTCATGTTCTCTCTCCCCCTTCCTGTTGCACTATCTCCCTCTCTCTTTCACACTCACTCTCTTTTTCTCTATCATGAATACTCCTTGCCTCCCTCCCTTCTTAATTCATTCTCTATCTCTCTCTTGCACCCTTTGCCATTCTCTTTTTGTTTAGGGAGCAAAGTAATAGATATGGTAAGAAAGATTGCAAGAAAAACGAAGGGCAAGAAAGGAAATAGACAAAAAAGAGAGTAAGAGAGAGACAGGAAGAGAGAGGGAGGATGGGTAAGGGAGAGAGAGTTGAGGGTGGAAACAAAAGTAAGAGAAAGGGAAGAGAGAAAGGAGTGAGAGAGAGAATGAGAGGGAAGTGAAAGAATAAAAAGCATTAGGGAGAGAATGAGAGAGAAGGGGAGAGAGAAAGAAAGAGAAAGGATGGAGAAAGATAGAGAGAGAGGGAGAAGTAAAAAGACAGATGGAAGTAGAGCAAGAGAAAGAGAGAGGGGATGAAGAGTAAGGGAGGGTGAGAGAAAAATTGAAAACAAATAAGAGAGAGTGGGAGAAGAGAGAGAGAGAGATAAATAGTGAATGAGATAGAGATGAAGAGAATTCAAGAGAGAGAGAGATCGAAAGAGGGTGAGAGAGGGGGTGAGGAGCAAGAGAGTTAGAGGCAGGTAGGGAGGTAGGGTTGGAGGGAGGGAAGAGAGGGAGAGGGAGGGTGAGTAGAATGGGGTGGAAGAGAAAGGGAAATATAAATGGAAGTGAGATAAAAGAGATATATCAAGTTTGGAAAAGATAGACAATAGAAAGGAGAGAGATCAAGCGAGTGAGAGAGCATGGGAGATAGTGAGAGTAAAGTGAGTGAGAAAGGGGCAGAGCAAGAAACAAAGGGGGGGACATGAGAAAGTACTTGAGAGGGATGGAGGGCTGGAAGGAAGGTGAGAGATAGAAATAATGAAGAGACATAAAGTGAGAAAGGAGGGAGGGAGAGGGAGTGGGAGAGATGGATGAATAAAGAGCAAGTAGATAGAGAAGAGTTACTTAAAAGAGAGGAGATAAAAAAGAAAGACATAATGAGAGGGCATGTGGTTGGAGATAAAGAGAGGTGAGTGAGGGATGAGAGAGGAGCGAGGGGGAGAGAGTGAGAGAGACAAAAGAGGAAATAAAAATGAGAGAAAAGAGAGGAAAAGGAAGGAAGACATGACAGTGAGGAGGTTGTTTAAGATGGAAGGAGGGAGGGAGGGAGTGAATTAATAATGGAAGACGCAAATGAGTGAAAGGTAGTGAGAGGGAGAGAGGAAGAGTGAGAAAGGAGATGAAGGGAGAGAGAAATGGAGGGAGGGATGGAGAGAGAGAGGGGGAGAAAATGTGAGTAAGAAAGAGAGTGAGAAAGTGAGAGAGAGTTAGTGAAGCAAAGAGAGTGAGAGATTAAAGGTGAGAGAGAGAAGAGAGAGCAACTAAAGAGAATGAAGGCAAAGAGAGAAGTGAGAGAGAAAGAGGGAGAGGGAGAAGAATGGAGAGGGATTGATAGTAAGAATGAGTAAAGAGAATGAAATAGATGATAAAGCTAGAAGAATAATAGGAGGGAGAGGGACAAAAGGCTACACACGACCAAGAGATTGTAGAGTGTGAAAGAGACAAGGAATGACAAAAGAGGGATACAAAGAAAGGGGGAGAGATGGGCAATTAGAAAGAGCAACAGAAGGTGAGAGAAGAATGAAGAGTAAGTAAGAGTGAGAGACAAAGAGAGATGGAGTAAGAGAGATTAAGGGAAGAAAGGGAGATAGAGAAAGAGAGAATGAGAGAGAGAGAGAGAGGAAGTACAAGGATAAAGAGAGAAAGATCGAAAGAGGAATAGAGAGAGATGGGGAGGGAAGAGAGAGAGGGAATGATAGCAAAGGTTTTAGGAGAGAAACAAAGAGGTGGAGAATATGAGAAGAGA
>NW_018228406.1:6340-6559 GCF_001263595.1 Phalaenopsis equestris
CTATAACACTCTCTACCTCCCTCTTTCATTCTCCCTCTCTCAAACCTCTTGCATTCGCTTTTATTATCATATATCTTCAGTAAGAGTGAGGAAGGAAAAGCGGGAGAGACTGATTGAGAGATAAAACTAGAGGGTGTGAGGGATATAGAGCATGAGAACGAGAGTGAGAGTGAGGGTCCATTTGAGACAGCTTATTTGGTGCATTGGCGTTTTGAAAAC
>NW_018228407.1:0-361 GCF_001263595.1 Phalaenopsis equestris
AGGAAATAACCTAAGTCTTATGACATCATCCGATATATCATCATAAATAAATGTAGCGCACAATTCTAGAAGATTGACAAGATGTAAATTTGGATATTCAGTTGGTGATCCCCCAAATTGATTATTTGATACCATTTGGATAATAACAGTTTAAGCTCAAATGAATTAGCCACTACAGTAGGTTTTGGAATACTACAATGAAGTTCATCTACCGTAGGGTTGGCATAATCTCTTAATGGTCTAAATTCTTAATGAATTTCAACATTTTGATTGTTTTGGTTTGTCATTTCTGTAATTTTTTAATATTTTTCAAAATTTTTAAATTCTTTTTGTTTTATTGGTTTTCTTAACAGTTATTTCT
>NW_018228408.1:0-349 GCF_001263595.1 Phalaenopsis equestris
TCTCTGGTCTCTCACACTCCTTATCTTCCTTGTCTCTATCACTTGCTCATTCTCCTCCTCTCTCGCTCAGCCTTTCATATCTCTCTTTCTATTCATTCTCTTCTCTATCTTTCCCTCTCTCTCCCACTCTCTGTACTCACTCCCTCCCTACTCTCTCATCTCTCTCTGGTCTCTATATATTTACCTCCCTCCCTCTCTCTCTCTCTCAACTCTTACTCCTTTCAAAATTTCTTCTCTCTCTTGCTCCCTCCCACTCTCTCACTATTACTCTTTCACTTTTACTCTCTCTATCCACATCTTTTCCTCGTTCTTTCTCTTTGACCCTTTTTCAATCTCTAGCTTCCTCTCT
>NW_018228408.1:1554-3102 GCF_001263595.1 Phalaenopsis equestris
TTGCAATTCCTCTCTCTCTCATTCCCTCTTGCTCTATTTCTCTTTCATCCCTTAGTCTCTCTTGCTCCCTCTCTCCTTGTCTCTCACTCTCACTTACTTTTCATTTTTCTCTCTCCTTCTCTTGCTATTTTCTTAAATTCCATCTCTCTTCCCCTTTCTCTATATCTCACTTTTTTCATTCCTTATCACTCTTACATTCTTCTATCTCTCTGTCCTACTTAGACTTCTGTCTCTTCCCTTATATTATTCTTATAACTTTCTCTTCTATCACATGCTCTCTTACCCATTCTTGCAATCACTCCCTCTCTCTTTCTCTCTCATGATCTCCCTCCTCTAATTCTTCCTTTTTATCTGTCTCTCACATCTCTCTTTGTCGTCTCTCTTTACTTGCTCTCTTTTCTCTCTCTCTCACCTTTGCCCTCACAGTCTCTCTCTTTGTTTCACTAACTCTGTCTCACTTTCTCACACACTCTCCTTTACTCACCTTTTCTCCCTCCCTCCCTCCCTTCCTTCATCTCCTTTATCTTTGTTCCTCTCTCCCTCTCATTGCCTTTCACTCATTTATGTCTTCCATTGTTTCTTCACTCCCTCCCTACCTCTTCCCTTCTAACTTGGATAACATCCTTACTCTCATGTCTTCTATCTTTCATTATTCTCTCTTTTCTCTCATCTTTCCATTCCTCTTTTCTCTCTCACTCACTCCCTCTCACTCTTCTCCCCTCACTCACTAACCTCTCCTTTTATCTCCAAGCTCGTCCCATCTCATTAAGTCTTTCTTGTTTTATCTCCTCTCTTTTATGTATCTCTTCTCTCTCTTCTTGATCTATCTTCTCATTATATCCATCTCTCCCACTCCCTCTCCCTCCCTCCTCTCTTACTCCATGTCTCTTCATTCTTTCTATCTCTCTCCTTCCTTCCCACCCTCTCTCCATCCCTTGTGAGCACTCTCTCATGTTCCTACCTTTATTTCTAACTCTCCCCCATTCTCACTCACTCTGATGATCTCTCTCCCTTGTATTTCCTCTCTCTTTCACACTTGTTATATATGTTTTATCTCTCTTTTGTTTCTATGTTCCTTTCTCTTCTACCCTCTTCTGCTCTCCCTCCCTCTACCTCTCTTCCCTTCTTCCCACCCTACCTCCCTCCTTGCCCATGCCTTCCATCTCTCCTTCACTCCCTCCATCTCTCTTCTTCCATTTTGTCGTCTTTAACTCTCCTTCTCTTTCTCGCTCTCTCTCCTCCTCTCTCTCATCACCTCTCTCTCCTTTCATCTGTCTCACTCTCTCTTTCTATATTCTCTCATTTAACACACACACTCTCTTTCTTTCCCTCTATCTTATTCTCTATATATCCCTCCTTTCTCTCTCTCTCTCTCTTTTTGTATCTCTCCTCTTGCCTTCCTCCCCCTCACCCTTGCTCTCTCCCGCTTTCTTCAGCATGCACTCATATGTTTATCTTCTCTATTTGTGTCTCACCCTCTCTTACTCTTCATCTCCTCTCTCTTTCTCTTGTTCTTCTTCCATCTCTCTCCTTCCTTCCCACTCTCTC
>NW_018228408.1:3498-5275 GCF_001263595.1 Phalaenopsis equestris
CCTCTCCCCTTTCTCTCTATCCCGCTCCCCCTTTTGTACCTCTCTTCTCACTCATTTCTATTACTCTCTCTTTTATCTCATTTTGTCTTACCTTGTCTTGCTCTCAATCCCTTTCTTTGTCTCTCTCTCTCGCCCTCTCTCTCTCACTCTTACACTCTATTTCTTCTCACTCTCTCCCCTCTCCCTCCCACTATCCCTTTCTCACCCTCTCTCATTCTCTCTCCCTCACTCTCTTACTCTTTCTCTCTCTCTATATTTTCTCTTCTCCCTTCATATCTCTCTATTTATGCCACACTCTACTGAGATCTCTTTTTCTTTGCTCCCTCTATTCTCTCACTCCTTTGTCTTTTTCCCTCTCTCTTCCTCTCACCCTTCCTTAATCTCACACTCCCACTCCATCCTTCCCTCTCTCTCCCATTTTTTTCTCCCTTTCTCTCACTCTCTTCTTTTTTCTCACTCTATCCTTTTCTCTATATTTTCTCTCGCTCTGCTTTATCTCTTTCGTACTCTCTTCTCTTTCACTCTTTTTTTTTTTTAATTTTCTTCTCTCACTCTCCTCTATCCCACTCCTCACTCTCTATCTCCATCCCTCCCTCTCTCGATTTCTCTCACATTACTCTCTCTCTCTACCTTCCCCGTCCTCTCTCTCCCTTTCTCTTACATCATTTTTTATTTCACTCTCTCTACTCTCAAAATCTTTCCCTCCCTTTATCTCACTCTCACTATTCCTCTATCCCCTCTCTCTCTCTCTCAGTCTAGTCTCTCTATCTCTCTCTACCTCCCTCCTCACTAGGTCTATCCCTCACCGACAACCTTTCCGTCTCAACCTCTTATCATCCTCTTTCTATCTCTTTCTACACCATATCACTATATCTCTCTCCCTATCTCTTATCATTTCTCTCTTTCTCTTTTACTTTTACTCCATTTCTTACTCTCTCTCTCTCTCTATCTCTCTCATTTACTTTCCCTCACCCTCCCTCGCTCTCTCTCATCTCTCCCACCCCCTCTATCTCGCACTCTACATATCTCTCTCTCTTTCAAGCAACTCTTTACCTCTTTCTCCCTCACTCACACACACACACTCTATCTCTCTCCCTTCATCTCTCCACCTCCCTCACTTTGTGTCTCTAACTTGCTTGAGCACTTTATCTTTCTAACTTTCTCTCCTTTTCTCTTCTAACATCCCTCTTAATTTTCTCTCTATTAGTCCTCTCTCAATCTCTCTCTCTCATACTATTTCCACTCCCTTCCCCTCCCTCCCTCCCTCCCTCACTCCCTCTATTTGTATTTCACTCTCCTTCCCTCCCTCACTATTTTCTCTCTCCCTTGCACTATTTTTCTCTCCCTTACTTTTTTTCTCACTCATTCTCTCTGTCTTATTATCTCTCTTACTATATATGTACTTTGTCTCACTCCCTATCTCTCTCTCACTCCCTCTCATTTTCTCACTCACTCGCTTGCTGTCATTTCCTCTCCTCCCATTCTCTCTTCCACTCCAAACCTCAACACTTCTTACGTCCCTCTTTCTCCCCCTCATCTCCCTTCCTCTTTCTATTTCCCTCTCCCTCCTTTCCTCTACTCTCTTTATCTTTTTGAGACCATTCTCTCTCCCTCCCAGTTTTCTCTCTGCATCTCTCCTGCTCTTTCTCAATCTTCTCACTCTCATTCTCTGACACTCTCCTTCTCTTTCTCCCTCCATCTCCTTCTATCTCTCTCTCTATATCTCTTTTTCTTACTCTCACTCTCTCATGCTTTGTTCACATTCCCACCTCTTTCT
>NW_018228408.1:5341-7937 GCF_001263595.1 Phalaenopsis equestris
CTCTTTCCCCTCTCTCGCTCTGCCTCTCATCCCTCTCTTTCTACTCAATCTCTTCTCTATATTTCCCTCTCTCTCTCCCACTCTCTATAGTCACTTCCTCCCTACTCACTTATCTCTCTCCTGCTATATGTTTTTACTTCCCTCTCTCGCTCTCTCAATTCTCTCTCCTCTGACAATCTCTTCTATCTCCCCCTCACACACTCTCTCTCCCTCTCCATTTCTCTCTCTCCTTCTTCTCTTCCTCAATTTCACTCTTCTCTCGATCTCCCTCCCTCTGCCTTGTTCTCTCTCCATTTCTTATTCTCTATCTTTCTCACAAGCATTATTTCACTCTCTCTTTCTCTCTTCATTTTTTTGTCTATCTCATTTGTTTACTCTATTTTACTATCTTCTCTCTCATCTTTATCTCTCTCTTCACCTACTCTTTTTCTCTCTCGTTCTTCTCTTTCACTCTACACCCTCTCATCTATCTCTTCATCTCTTCCTCTCACACACTCTCTCTCCTTCCTGTGTTCCTCAATTTCTCTCTTCCATCGATGTCTGCTCTCTTCACTCCCTCACCATCTCACTCTTCATCTCTTTTAGTTTCTCATCCTCTTTCTAACTCGCTTTCATTTCTTATTTCTTTCCCACTCTTTCTATATCTTTCTCCTTTCTTATCCCTCTCTCTCTCAAAGTCTTATTTCTCTCTTCATGTCTTTCTCTCTCCCTCTTTATCCCTCTCTCCTCCCACACTCCTCTCTCCTCTCACACTCTCTCCCTCTCACTCTTTCTCCCACTTTGTTTCTTTTGACCTCCATCGTCCTCTCTGCCTCCCTCTTTGTCACTCGTTTGACATCTATCAATCTTTCTCCCTTTCTCTCACCTTTCTCAAACAATCTTCTCTATGTTATTTTATCTCTTTCACTCTCTCTATCTTTATTGCTTGTCTCTTTTGCTCTCACCCTCATTCTCTCTCTTCTCTTTCTCTCTCTCCCTCCCTTTTTCTAACTCTCTCTCTCCCCCCTCACACCTGCCCTCCATCTCAATTTGTTCCTAGGACTCCTTTTTTCTATCTCTTCCCCATCTCTTTTCCATGATATCGAGCTCCCTCTCTCTCTCTCCTACGATCTCGCTTTATCACTCTCCCACCCTTTCTTTCTCTTTCTCTTATATTATAACTTTTCTCTCTTTCTCTCTCTCTCACACATATCTACTTAGCTCTTACTCTATATGCTTCTTTCATTCATCTCTCTCCCTTTCTGCCCCCCCTCTATATCATTATCTCACACTCTCTCCCTCAATCTCCTATCTCTCTAATCTCCTTATCATGTTTCTTTCTCTCACTCCCTCCCTCAATTCCTCTATATCCCTTGCTCTCAATTCTCTTTATTTTTTTCTTGTGCTCTCTCTCCTTTCTTGTATCTCTTGCACTATCAACCTCTCTATCCCTCCTATCCTCCTTCTTTCTCTACTCTCCATCCCTCCCTCCCTCTGTTTCCTCTCATTTTTTCTTTCTCTCTAGCTTGCATTTTTATATTTCTATCCTCCCTCCAGCCTCCTTCCTTCCTTTTCTCTCTTTCTCTCATAATATCTCAATTTTCTTTTTTACTATTTTTCTCTTACTCTACATCCTTTGTGCTCTCTCTTAAAAGCTTCACCTTTCTACTGCACTTTAACTCTCTCTTTGTCACTCCCATTCTCACTCCCACTTTATCTCTCTACCTTTGTTAGTCCTCCTCTAGCTCCTTTATTAGACCTCCTTTTTTTCTATTTCTCTCTCTGTCTATCGTCCTATATGTTGCTCTCTCTTTCTCTCTCCCTCCTTCCCTCTTTTCCTTCTCTCTTACTCTATCTCTCTTCTCTCTTCATCTTTCTCCCTCGCTCTCCATCTTAGGGTCTGTTTGGGGTAGCTGCAGCTTATTGGATAATCTGTTGATAAGCTAGGTGCGGTGGCAATTACAAATTTTTACTTTTTTGGAAAAGCCAGATAGCTGCCAGAAAGCTGCCACCGCACCAAGATAGGTGCGGTTTGAAAACGCTGTTTTCAGCATTTTGAATATGCATAAGTTGCCAAAACTAGTTTACTCACACAGGTCAGCTGTATTTTGAAAACACCAACACACCAAATAAGCTGCCCCAAATGGACCCTTACTCTCCCTCTCATTCTCTTGCTCTATATCCCTCACACCCTTTGGTTTTATCTCTCAATCAGTCTCTCCCGCCTTTCCTTACTCTTACTGAAGATATATGATAATAAGAGAGAAAGCAAGCGGGGAGAGAGAGGGAGAATGAAAGAGGGAGGTAGAGAGTGTTATAGAGAGATAAAGAGAGAGAGATAGAGAGAAAGAGAGATTGATGCCAAGATATAGACAGAGAGAGAAAGAAAGGGAGGGTACACGTTAGAGAGAGAATAGAGAGGAGAGTGAAAGTGTAGGAGAAAGTGAGTGAGCAAGAGAGACAGAGAGCAAGAAATAATGAGTGATAGTGAGGAGAGAGTGAGAGAGTGGTAGATAGAAGAGATAGGAAGAGAGGAAGAGAGAGATGAAGGTAGACATAGAAAGAGAGATGTATAGAGGCAGGGAGAGAGACAAAGGGAGAGAGTGCTAGAGATGGA
>NW_018228408.1:10019-10476 GCF_001263595.1 Phalaenopsis equestris
ATCTCTATCTCATTCACTATTTATCTATCTCTCTCTCTCTTCTCTTACTCTCTCTAATTTGTTCTCTATTTGTCTCTCACCCTCCCTTACTCTTCATCCCCTCTCTCTTTCTCTTGTTCTACTTCCATCTGTCTTTCCCCCCTCTTTCGATCTCTCTCTTTTCTATTTGTTCTATATTTGTCTCTACTCTCACTAACACTTTCTTATCTTCTCTATCTCTCTTTTTCTCAATATGTTGTTTGATCTCTCTCACATGCTCACCTTCACTCTCCCTCTCTCCCACTCCCTCCCTCCCTCTCTCCCTCCCTCTCTATACTTCTCTCCTTAATTCTCTTCCTCCCTTTGTCTCCCCTCCCTCTCTTTATCTCTCTTACTCTCCCTCTCTTAAGCTTTCTCTCTCTCCCACAATCTTTTTCTCACTTTCTGACCCTCCCTCTCTTTGTTTGGTCTCTCTCAC
>NW_018228409.1:0-346 GCF_001263595.1 Phalaenopsis equestris
TCTTCAAACTTTCTTTTCCTATTGAGAATATCCTTAAAAAATTTTACATAGCTCGGTATTTGTTCTAAGGCCTCAGCAAATAGAATATTAATTGTAAGCTTCTTAAATATTTCTAGAAATTTTGAAAATTGCTTATCCAACTTCTGCTGACAAAGTCTCTGAGAAAATGGAGGTGGTGGTTTTTCCAAATCAATTTTCAGTGGAGAAATAGGTCTCTCAGAAGGAGAATCCTCTTTTGATTCTTCAATTTCTTCTCTCTACTTCAGTTTCTTATTAAACCCTACCTTCCAACTCTCTTCCGCTTCTAGGTTGAACAACTTTTACTTGTTCTTTATTCTGGTCATTT
>NW_018228410.1:0-353 GCF_001263595.1 Phalaenopsis equestris
AGTTAGAAGTTTGATGTATGTGATGATTTGTATCAAACCAGATATTGCATATGCAGTGGGAGTGGCCAGCAGGTATATGGGCAATCCAGACAAGCATCATTGAGAGACGATAAAATGGATTCTCAGGCATTTGAGGGCAACAATCAATGGAACACTTTGCTATGGAAGTGCAGAGATCAGTCTATAGGGATTTGTAGATTCAGAACTGGTAAAAGATGTGGACTGTAATAAAAGTACAGCGGGATATATCTTCAAATTGGGGAGCACAGCAGTGATTTGAGTTTCCAGGTTGTAGAAGATCATTACACTTTCTACTACGGATGCTTGTTATTAATGATGCTAGCAAGAAGATG
>NW_018228411.1:0-1187 GCF_001263595.1 Phalaenopsis equestris
ATAAAGGCATAAGATTGATACTCGCTCCTAAATTATAGAAAGCTTTTCCAAAAAACTTTTCAACAATAGTACAAGGTATAGTAGAACTACGAGGATCTTTTAATTTTTCAGAAAGCTTTTTTTGAATAATAACACTACACTCTTCACTGAGTGCAACAGTCTCTTGATCTGTAAACTTTCTTTTCTTGTTTAATATATCCTTCATAAATTTCACATAACTTGACATTTGTTCTAAAACTTCAACAAAATGAATGTTTATCGTTAAATTCTTAAGAATTTCCAAAAATTTTGTGAATTGTTTATCTTTGTTATTCTACTTCAGTCTTTGAGGAAACAGAGGTAATGGTTTTTCTAAAGGACCTTGTGTTTGTTCATTTTCATTTTGGTCACTTTCTATTGCTTCCTTCTCTTTGCCAACTTCAGTTTCTCTTTGGATTCTTGTTTCGACTTCTTTTCCACTTTGTAAATGAATAGCTTTAATTTGCTCCTTATTTTGCTCTTTTGAATTAACTTCCACCGTGCACGGAAGAATTTCAGAAGGTTTGTTACTGCGTGCAGTAGCAATATGTCCTAATTGATTTTTAATATTTCTAATAGTAGCCCCTTGATTCTGTATTTGATTTCCCATGTTTAACATTACTTCTTTGATCGTCAACTTCTTTTCCTTAACTTGTTGGTTAGAATTAGAGTTAAATCCAGGAGGATAATAAGATCGATAACTAGGATTTCTTTGGTTGTTCAAATTTTCGGAGGGATTCACCGAATTGTTATAATTATTCCAACTAAAATTAGGGTGATTTTTCCATCCAGGATTATAAAAGTTAGAATATGGATTGTTATTTCGAATATTTATAACATTTAAAGTTTCATAAGATGATTGAGTATCAATGATCTGTCCTAGTGAATTTTCCTCTAATACTGGGAGTATTTGGGAATAGTTCACTCATATTTAATCAATCTTTTTCGAAAGAACATTAATTTGAGATGATAAAATATGCATTACATCAGAATCATGAATACTATCTACTCTCTTAGGATTTACCCTTTCAGAGGGCCATTGAAAATTATTAGTAGATTTCTTCAATTAAAGAATATGCTTCATCAAAAGGTTTTGACATTAGTCATCCACCTGCAGCAGCGTCTATAATAAATTCTAAGTGATCCTACTAATCCATTATAAAATGTTT
>NW_018228412.1:0-2459 GCF_001263595.1 Phalaenopsis equestris
ACTTAGCGAAGGGTGTAGTGCAATTATTCAGAAAAGGTTTCCTGAAAAACTAAAAGATTCAGGCAGTTTTACTATACCATGTGCTATTGGTGAAAAATTTTATAGAATAGCTTTATGTGATTTGGGATCCAACTTTGGGATCCAACATTAATCTTATTTCAAAAGATTAGGATGAGGAGAAGTCTCACCTACTTCTGTAACTCTACAATTAGTCTCACCTACCCTACTTCTGTAACTCTACAATTAGCAGATCGTTCAGTTACATATCCTAAGGGAGTTATAGAAGATGTGTCAGTAGAAGTGGAAAAATTTATCTTTTCTGTGGATTTCATTGTTCTAGATATGGAGGAAGATAAAGAAATACCTTTTATTTTAGGGAGATCATTTTTAGCTACTGGAAAAACCATGATAGATGTTCAAAAAGGAGAATTAACTATGAGAGTTAATGATCAAGAAATGACTTTTAACATTACGAAATCTATGAAATACCCTGCTGTTGAAAGAGATAATGAATGTTTTCGCATGTTTTCGCATAGAAATTATTAAACATCTACTGAACGAACATTTTAAAGAACATTTTGAATATAAAAAACATTTTAAAGAAGAAGAACATTTTAAAGAACATTTTGAAGAGGAACAGAATGACGAAGCAACAATTTGAAGAGTGACGAAATTATTCTAGACGAATTAGAAAATGAAGAATTAAATTATGTTCAGGAAAGATTTGAGATGTTGGATATTACAGAAAATACCGATAAAAATCTATTTACGTCAATTATAAAACCACCTGAACTTGAGTTAAAAATGTTGCCTAGCCACTTGAAGTATGTATTTTTAAGAGATTCATCTACATTACATCTTATTATATCTTCAGAATTACTGAAATTCAGGAACAAAAGTTGATAGAGATGTTAAAAAAGTATAAAAGAGCTTTTGGATGGACTTTAGCAGATATTAAAGGAATTTGTCCTTCAATTTGTATGCACAAAATTTTATAAGATGAACGGTATGAATCTAAAGCGGATCCTCAGAGAAGATTAAAACCAATAATGAAAGAAGTTGTTAAAAAAGAGATTTTAAAGTGGTTAGATGCTAGAACTATATCCTATTTAAGTCCAATTCATTGTGTTTCTAAGAAAGGAGGAGTGACTGTTGAAATAAAAGAAAATAATGAATTAATACCTATCAGACAAGTTACTGGGTGGCGTATTTGCATTGATTATAGAAAATTAAACACTACCACCAGGAAAGATCACTTCTCTTTACCCTTTTTAGATTAGATAATGGATAGACTTGCTGGACACAAATATTTTTATTTTTTAGATGGATATACCGGTTAACCACAAATGAGGATTGCTTCTGAGGATCAAGAAAAGACAACATTTACTAGTCCTTTTGAAACTTTTGCTTTTCGAAGAATGTCTTTCAAGTTATGTAATGCACCTGCAACATTCTAGAGATGTATGATGTCCATATTTAGTAAGTTAATTGATGATGGATTGGAAGTATTTATGGATGATTTCTCTATATTTGGAACATCATTTGACGCATGACATGCTTAAATTATCATGCTTAAATTATCTTGAAAAAGTTTTAAAGTTATGCGAAAGAACTAATGTGATTCTGAATTGGGAGAAATATCAATTTATGGTTGTAGGACGAATTGTGTTAGGACATAAAATTTTGGAAGATCGTCTGGAAGTAGACCCTGCAAAAATTCTAGTTGTATTTAAACTAACACCTCCTACTAATGTAAGAGAGGTTAGGAGTTTTCTTGGACATGTTGGATTTTACAGGCATTTTATTAAAGATTTTTCAAAAATTACCAAACCTCTATGCCAACTTTTAGAAAATGACAAAAAATTTGAATTTGCTGAAAGCTGTTTAAATGTCTTTGAGTTATTAAAGAAAAAATTAATCACAACCCCTATTATAGTTTCACCTAACTGGGAGAAATCATTTGAACTGATGTGTGATGCTAGTAATTATGCTATTGGAGCTGTTCTTGGACAAAGGTATGAAAAAATTTTAAAGTTATATACTACGCTAGTAAAACTCTTAATGATGCACAAATTAACTATACTGTTACTAAAAAAAGAGTTACTAGTCATTGTGTATGCTTTAGATAAATTCAGATCTTATTTAATGAGAGCTAAATGTGTTGTTTATACTGATCACTCTGCTATTAAATATCTGATGCAAAAGATGAATTCAAAACTAATAAAATGGATTCTTTTCTTACAAGAATTTGACTTCAAAATAGTCGATAGATGGGGCGCTAAGAATCAAATTGCTGATCATCTGTCCGGGCTTGTTAACCAAGAATCATCTAACACTGACAATGAAATTACAGACAGTTTCCCTGATGAACAACTTTATAATATTAATGAGTGGAAAATACTATGGTATGCTGATATTGTTAGCTATATTGTAGTGATATTTTGCCACCTATGCTGACA
>NW_018228413.1:0-364 GCF_001263595.1 Phalaenopsis equestris
GGAAGTCATTTCAAAAATGTCATAATGGAGAAGTTTGTAAAGTAATATCATATAAATCATAGGTTTTCTATAGCTTATCATCCTCAGACAAGTGGTTTGTCTGAATTATATAATCAAGAAATTAAAACAATTATGGAAAAATCTATGAATTCAATAAAAATGGATTGGTCAGTCAAACTTGACTATGCTTTGTGGGCTTATAGGACTTCATTTAGAACTCCTATAGAAATGTCCCCATATAGACTAATATTTGGGAAAGCTTGTCACTTACCAGTTGAACTTGAGCATAAAGCATATTGGGAAATTAAAGAGTTCAATTATAATTTGAAAGATGCTGGTGAGAAAAGATTATTACAATTAAATG
>NW_018228413.1:696-904 GCF_001263595.1 Phalaenopsis equestris
ACCCAGAGTAAACACTGGTTACGTCGGCCTGACGACGTAAAACCAAGCACTTTGAGGGAGGCAACCCATAAGTATCATTGTGTTTTTATTTTTATTGTTGTTTTATGTGTGATTAAGAAAATTGGGGTAGTATTAATGAGACTATTATGTGTTAGTATTGATTTTAATATTTAATTTATTGATCTAGACATGTTAAAATGAGAATTTA
>NW_018228414.1:0-317 GCF_001263595.1 Phalaenopsis equestris
GAAAAAAAAATGGAAGTTAGGAGAAGTTTGAGAATATGTCTAATCAATAATTGGCTTCACTGGACGTACCTGAAGGGAAAACCTAAATACATTCTTGAACTTATATTTATGGATTAGATTTTTTACTAGTAGTGTTCCCATGAAGTTTCTATCATTTGAATATTCTACGTGACTTAATATTGCAACATATAGTCATTCTTGAAATGAATAGAAGACTAGAACTCTTAAACTTGATGACTAGATAATATTGTAGCTACAAAGTTAATTTAATTACTTAAATTTGTTCTAAAAATCTCACTATGATATTTATTTAAATC
>NW_018228415.1:0-785 GCF_001263595.1 Phalaenopsis equestris
GAGTGATTCAGAAGGCCATTAAGGACATTCTAATCCTTATATGGGGTCGAAACTCCAATAAGTGTGTAGGTGGACTAGTTCCACCCGGGATTATGTAAAGTAGGTCCCACGCTGGGTCCTAAACTTTGCATTTTCTTTCTTCCCTTTGGGTTGAATTTCCCTTTTCTATAGGTCCCGCAATGGGTCCTAAACTCCTAAATGGGTCATTTCCTTCATCTTTATATGAGGTCGGACCCCCAATAGGTGTGTCAGTGGACTAGTTCCACCCAGGCATTATGTAAAGTAAGTCCCGCGCTGGGTCCTAAACTTTGCATTTTCTTTCTTCCCTTTGGGTTGAATTTCCCTTTTCTATAGGTCCCGTTCTGGGTCCTAAAACTCCTAAACTTTTCATTTCCTTCCCCCTCGTGGTTTGATTTGCTTTTCTGTAAGGTCCCGCACTGGGTCCTAAACTCAAAAACTTCGCATTGCATTTTCTTCATATCCTTCAGGTTTGCTTTTCTGCAAATCAAGCCAAGCTGTTACATCTCTTCGCACATGTTCCAACTCTTTGACATTTCAAATCACAAATCAACAAAAAAAAAAAATTTTTTAGGATGCCCGGTTTATAAGACAAATGCGCAGTTTGAGTACTTTTGTCAAAACTATAAAACATGGGACATCGCTAACTTTCAGAAAATCTTCAAAAGCAAGGGACAATGTCTTCTAATGTGCTAGATTACATTGACAGAAGATTAACAGAAATCAATGTTATCGAAACCTAGGTCAAGTTATCTGCGCACGACGCT
>NW_018228415.1:938-1416 GCF_001263595.1 Phalaenopsis equestris
AGATGACACCTCCAGGAATGAATCAACCAGAAATCATTCATGTTGAGGATTAAAGAAAAGCGTTCACCTCTGATAAACAACCAGAGAAGTACTCTGTTCAAAGCGTCATACCTGAAAATGAATTTAAACAAATGGTCGAACAAGTTTGTGAAGCCTTAACCCAGTCTAAGGATGGTGCATTGATTCTAACAGGTATACCTTACCCGGAAGAATTTGATGTCGTACCATTCCCTAAGGGTTTTACACCTCCGAACTTCAAAATATTTGATGGGACTGGAAATCCCAGACAACACCTAGCATATTTCAGAGTCAATTGTGGAAACACAAGAACTAATGAAGCTTTACTCTGTCAGCAGTTCGTCACTAGCTTGTCAGGAGTTGCTTTTGATTGGTATGCTAACTTGCCCAACGAGTTGGTCAAGTCATTTACCGAGTTAGAACACTTGTTCGTAAAAAGATTTGCCAGAGTGCAACATCA
>NW_018228416.1:0-721 GCF_001263595.1 Phalaenopsis equestris
ATCATTCCTTGGTTGATCCCTTGAAGGTTTGCATAAAATATGTTTACTAGAGGAACAACAACAGCGGCAGTAGTGTAGCAAAGCCTTCCCAACGCCTCTACACAATAGTTTCTTTTGCTCGAGTATTCAGTGTGTTGAATCCTTGATTCATAAATCCCCTTTCTTTGATAAGCCTCTTCTTCACTAGCACTCAATCATGTAACTTTTGTGCATCAAAACTGATGAACTTTTTCCAATTGAAAATTCTAAATCTATCGAAGTTTTTAGAGTGGGAAGCCATATGGTTTGAAAAGTGGTGACTCTTATTTCATTTTCCCCCCTAAAATGTGGTTTGGATTTGGTTTTAAAGAGTTATATGGAGAAGAAACCACCAAAAATTGCCATTTGACATGTTTTAATTCATTTTCAAACACGTGGCCCATCATGCACCAGCTCTCTGGAATTCGTTACATCATGTGTCAATCTGGTGCATCATGTGCCAGTTCCAAAATTTTTGCCATTTCAATTTTGAACTAATAAATTCTCAATTTTTCCATAAAATTAGGTAAATAAATATTTTTCTAAATATTTTATCAAATACACGGGCTACATAAATACCTAAACATAAATATACGTAAAATGTTTCAAACAAAATAAACTCAAAAGCAAACTAAACAATGATATATATGGGTTGTCTCCCACAAATCGGTTGCCTCCCACAAAGTGCTTGGTTTAATGTCGT
>NW_018228417.1:0-702 GCF_001263595.1 Phalaenopsis equestris
TGCAATCATAAATTGGCATTTCTCCCAATTCAGAACCAGATTAGTTCGTTCACATAACTCCAAAAATTTTTCAAGGTAATTTAAGATTGCGTCAAATTATGTTCTAAATATAGAGAAATCATCCATAAATACTTCCAATACATCATCAAATAACTTACTAAATATGAACATCATACATCTCTGGAATGTTGTAGGTGCATTTCATAATCCGAAAGACATTCTTCGAAAAGCAAAGTTTCAAAAGGACTAGTAAATGTTGTCTTTTCTTGATCCTTAGGAGCAATAGGAATTTGATGGTAACCGGTATATCCATCTAAAAAGTAAAAAATATTTTTTCCCAGCAAGTCTATCCACTATTTGATCTAAAAAGGGTAAAGGGAAGTGATCTTTCCTGGTGGCAGTGTTTAATTTTCTATAATTAATGCAAATACTCCACCCAGTAACTTGTCTGATAGGTATTATCATCATTTTATTTTGTTTCAATAGTCACTCCTTTCTTAGGAACACAATGAATTGGACTTACCCACGCACTATCTGAAATAGGATATATAATTCCAGTGTCTAGCCATTTCAAAATTTCCTTCTTAACTACTTCTTTCATCATCGAATTTAATCTCCTTTGTGGATCAACTCTTGGTTTATATTGTTCATCTAATATAATTATGTGCATACAAATTGAAGGACTGATTCCCTTAATATCAG
>NW_018228417.1:2045-4370 GCF_001263595.1 Phalaenopsis equestris
CTCTTCCATAGAAAACTTCTTTTCCTTTAATTTCGTGTTACTGTTAAATCTTGGAGGATAAGAAGGTCTATAATTAACATTTCCTTGGTTGGATGAATTTTATAATGGGTTCCCTGGGTTATGCGTCCATTGTTGATTTGTAGAAGAATTGTTATTCCAATTAAAGTTAGGATGATTCTTCCAACCTAGGTTATAATAGTTTGAATAAGGGTTGTTGGGTCTATTGTTAATAGCATTTAAAGTTTCATAAGAAGGTTGAACATCCACAAATTGCTTAGATGAATTATTTTCCATAATTGTAGTTGTTGGAGAATAATTGATCCCATAATGGTCTAATTTATTTGATATTGTAGCAATCTGCGAAGCTAACATAGATATTGCGTCAGAATTATGGATACTAGCTACTCTTTTAGGATTTACTCACTCAGAGAGCCATTGAAAATTTTTAGTAGCCATCTCTTCTATTAATGAATAAGCCTCATCAAAAGGTTTTGACAATAAAGAAAACCACCAGCCGCAGCATCTACAATCGATCTAAGAGATCCCACTAATCCATTATAAAAAGTTTGAATTACTAACCAATCTGGTAATGATTGATGAGGACACTTTCTAAGAAGATCTTTAAATCTCTCCCAAGCTTCATATATTGACTCTCCATCAATCTGACAGAACGATGTTATGTCATTTCTAAGTTTAGCAGTTTTGGATGGAGGGAAATATTTGGATAGAAATTTCTGGGAAATTTCTCCCCAAGTTCTAATAGATCCTCGTGCTAACAACTTTAACAACATCGTAGCCTTATCCCTCAGTGAAAATGGAAAAAGTCTAAGTCTAATAACATCATTTGAGACTCTGTTATATTTAAAAGTAGCACACAATTCTAAAAAACTAGCAAGGTGTAAGTTCGGATCTTCATTTGGTGTACCTCCAAATTGATTGTTTTGTACCATTTGGAAAATAACAACTTTAAGCTCAAATAAATTAGTAGCTACATCAGGATTTTGAATAGATAAATGAATCTCATCTACTGTGGGATTTGCATAATATCTTAGGGCTCTAGGTTGGTGTTCATTCTTAATTCCTTGATTGTTCAGGTTGTTTTTCATTGTATCAAAATTTTTAGGTTCTCTTCTTAATTTTCTAATCCTTCTAACAATGCGTTCTAATGCCGAATCGTAGGGTATAAGATTTTCAGGTCCAAATTTACGCATACAATTTGAAATCAGTACACAATAATATAATTAACTAAATATAAATATAAAAATAAGTTGCAATTTAAGTAAAAAATTTCTAATAATCCTAATTTGTCCGTTACTCTGATCATAATTTTAATCACTCAGTCACTCCCCGGCAACAACGCCAAAAACATTGACATCAACTTTATATATGCAATAAAATATAAGATAAATATGGACGTATTAAATATTCAATAATTGTAAAGTCACACGTATCAATGCAGGTATACGTATCGCTCAAGTAATATAAGGCTCTAATGGAGTTCTAGATATCGATCCCACAGGGAGTAGTTCCCACAGGGAGTAAGATTAGAACTACCGACTAAGACCTCAGAAAAGCAATACTTTAATCAAAATAATGACGTTCAATTTGCTTATCTATCACTAATAGGCAATTGAAATAAATTGATAATTTTAATAACTAATAAATAACTAATGATATAAAATAGGGTTTAATTGTGATATTCAATATATAAAAAAACATCGTTCTCCGTATCAAGAAATTATAGTGAATGGCTAAAATGAATTAGTTCAATTTAGATTGTGTCAAATTTATATTTTGCCAAATACAAGCATACATATTTTTTACCCTTTGGTCCAGGCAGAAAGAATATTGACTAATCTTATGCTTGTTTACTGAATTTGTGCCTAAGATGCTCTCACTTCGGAGCTCCCACGTTCCCCTCACCTGAGGGCTAACATCTCCACTTCAGAACCCAAATGATAGGACCAAATTGGGGATTTTAGTCTGTCACTCGAAAATCTCAAATTCTACGCCCGATAATTTGCACCCAACTTCCAAGGGCATTGACCTCCCTGAATCTTAGATGTAATCTTCACTTTAGTTGTAAAACTCAACATATTTTAACAAATAAATTGGTGAGATTGAAAGTAAATTAAGATCGAAGTGAAAAGTTCATTACAATTTCTTAAACATTTTCATGGCTTCACCAATTCAAATGATCATTTCAAAAATCTTGAGATAAGGAGAAAGACAGAGAAAACTACTCAGAACTCATGGGGAAAACACAACAAAACTCAGAATTCATATATAAAATCAAAGTCATACAAACTACAACAAGTAAATAAC
>NW_018228417.1:4723-46128 GCF_001263595.1 Phalaenopsis equestris
GCCAGCGGCGGCCTCGAGGGGGCCGTCGGCGGCCTAGTTCAAATCTTCACATTTTGGTCCTTTTCACTCTGAATTTGCTCCTTTTTGTATCTTTTTGCTCAAATGGCCCAAATTTATCATTCGAGCAACAAAACATAAAAAATACCTTTCTTAAAGTGCATTATAATTAAAAACAGTATAAAATAGATATGAAAATTTCAAAATATTGTTCAGCTTGCAATTGGGTCAAATTGGGTTTGTATTTGGTTTCAATTAGTATCAGGGTTGTTGAATTTTGGTTTGGAATTGAAATTGGGCAAGATTGGGGTCAATTGACTTGACATTGGGGCTAATTTGGGGAAATTGGGCCTTTAAGGGAAATTTGGGCCTTTTGGTAAAAATGGGTCAAATTGGGTCAATGTGATGGTTTAAAATTGAAATTGGAAATATTTTGGAATTTTTGGGAGTTTTTGGAATTTTTGGAACCTTTGAGTCATGGGGGGGCATTTTGGTAATTTTTTGGTGATTTTGGGGTACTTTGAGAATTTCATGATTTGGTCAATTTAGGTAGTGAGGAATGGTTTGAAAATACTTTTAGACAAATTTGGGTGTTTTGGATAATTTTGGAAATTTTGGCAAAAATTAGGGTTGTAGAGGTATTTTGGTTATTTTGATAGGAGTTTGGGTTAGGATGAGCAAGTAAGCCATGAAGCCATGTCAAACTAATAAGAGCCTATGTGGACTCATTTTGGATGTTCAATATTCTTTTCTTAACCCTCTTAGCCAAGTGCTAGGGGTTTGGGTCTAGTCATATGAGCTTTCCAAAAGGATTCAAGATACAAAATTAAGTGCAAATTATCTTAAGGTTTGGGGTGTGTGAGAAAGTGTAGTGTGTGCAAGCTAGCATAACCAAGACTAGACCACCCAGGGTTAGTCCTAAGGCTTGAACATCCTATGGGGACTCTCCTTGAGCTCCCTCATATTGACCCCACCTACTAAGTTCTAGAGGATAGGACCAACATGTGGAACTTCAAGTTGAGCAAAGAAGAGTTTAGAATTTCTAATGGTGAGGGTTCCTTTTCTAGTCCTCTAGGAATAGTCAACAGGAAATTCCTATGGCTAGACCCTAAGGTACTAAGGAGGAAACTAGACCTCAAATAAAAGTGAAGTCAACAAACAGACCCTCAATAGGTGTGGTGTGCTGGGCAAGCACACAGCTAGTATTAGCGTTGACCGAAGAGATCAACAGAACCAACACAGATGTCTAAGCCAACATGCCTAGAAAAAAAGTAGAATTGGGTTGTAGGTTCTTTCCTCTAGGAAATTAGCAAGTGAATATTCGAGTGAAACCAAGGATTTAGAACTCTTACGGAGATTAGAAGGAAAGGAATTCCAAAACTGACTGCGACGGTTACGATGAAGATTCAATTTCAATTTGATTGTTAGAAAAATTTGATTTTGATTATAATAGTTTTGGAGGATGGGGATCATAACATAGTTGCTGACCCTGGATAAAAGAATCAGAATTCAGGTACCGACCTTGAAAGGATGGAATTAAAATTTAGGTACTGCCCCTAAGATGGGACTGGAAATTTAGGTATCAATCCCAGAAAGAGAGTCAGATTCCTTACTCCATTTAAGGGGGTCTTAAACTGATTTTGAAAGATGAGAATAGGAAGCCTTAATCCATTTAAGGTGGTCTCTTACTTATCTTCAAATATTAGAATAGGATGCCTTACTCCATTTAAGGTGGTCTTAAATCTATCTCCAATGATTTGAGTAGATAATCAGATGCCTTACTCCATTTAAGGTGGCCTTATACTGATCTCGAAAGATGAGAATAAGATGTCTTATTCCATTTAAGGTGGTCTTAAGCCTATCTTGAAGATTTGGGTAGGAATTTGGATGCCTTACTCCACTTAAGGTGGTCTTAAACTAATCTTAATGAATTAGATTAGGATGCCTTACTCCATTTAAGGTGGTCATAAACCAATCTCAAAGATTTGGAAAGAGAACCAGAGACCCTACTCCATTTAAGGTAGTCTCAAACTGATCTCAAAGATTGAGAATAGGATGCCTTACTCAATTTAAGGTGGTTGATCTCAAAGATTGAGAATAGGATGTCTTACTCAATTTAAGGTGGTCTTAATCCTATCTCAAAGATTTGCGTCACAGAGATTGGGGTAGAGAATGAGATGCCTTACTCCACTTATGGTGGTCTTAAATTGATGTCAAAGAATGAGAATAGGATGCATTACTCCATTTAAGGTGGTCTTAAGCCTATGCCTATCTCGACTTAAACTAATCTTAAAGAATTAGATTAGGATGCCTTACTCCATTTAAGGTGGTATTAAACCGATCTCGAAGAATGAGAATAGGTTGACTTACTCCATGTAAGGTGGTCTTAAACCTATCTCAAAGATTTGGGTGGAGAATCGGAATCCTTACTCCACTTAAGGTGGCCTTAGACCGATCTCAAAGAATGAGAATAGGATGCCTTGCTCCATTTAAGGTGGTCTTAAACCTATCTCAAAGATTTGGGTGGAGAATCAGAATCCTTACTCCACTTAAGGTGGCCTTAGACCGATCTCAAAGAATGAGAATAGGATGCCTTGCTCCATTTAAGGTGGTCTTAAACCTATCTCAAAGATTTGGGTGGAGAATCGGAATCCTTACTCCACTTAAGGTGGCCTTAGACCGATCTCAAAGAATGAGAATAGGATGCCTTGCTCCATTTAAGGTGGTCTTAAACCTATCTCAAGGATTTGGGTAGTGAATCAGATGCCTTACTCCATTTAAGGTGGCCTTAGATCAATATCGAAGAATGAGAATAGGATGCCTTACTCCATTTAAGGTGGTCTTAATCCTATCTCAAAGATTTGTGTCACATTAGGGAGGGAAATTTTGGGATTCACATCCAACCCAAAGGGGTGACGAGGAAAATATCTGCTATGTTAGGGAGGAAAGTGCTGATACTCACATCCAACCCAAGGGGGGTAGTGGGAAAATATATCATTCACGCTAGGAAGGAAAGCTCTGGGAATCATATCTAACCCAAATAGTGACGAGGAAGATATTTGTGGTTAATAATTAAAACTTTTTACGTTGGATGAGCTGGATCTCTTAGATCTATTATCGATGCTGCTGGTGGTGATTTATTGATGTAAAAAATAATTCATGATGCTTATGCTTTATATGAAGAAATGACTACCAATAATTTTCAATGGCCTTCTAAAAGGGTAAATCTTAAAAAAGTAGCAAATGTTATTGAAATTGATGCTTTTGCCATGTCAGCAAATCAAGTTACTGTAATTTCAAGGAAATTAGACCAATTTGGAATGAATTTTTCTCAACCAATTTCAATGATTGAAGATAATTTTGTCATGCTAGCAAATCAAGTTGTAGCAATTTTAAGGAAGTTAGACCAATTTGGAATGAATTTTATCAACCAATTTCCATGATTGAATAAAATTTATTAGGACAAATGAAATATTCTCAAGCATCATTAGAGACTTTGAATGCCATAAACAATAAATAGAATAACTCATATTTAAGCTATTATATCCCAGGTTGGAAGAACCATCCAAAATTTAACTAGAATAAAAATTTAAGTAGTAATAATCAGCAATGGAAAATATTCAAGTAAGCCCATTGGAAAATTAGAACAACCAAGGGAATAGTAATTATAGACCTACGTATTCTCCAGGTTTTAACAGTAATCCATAATTTAAGGAAAAAAAGTTGTCTATAAAAGAAGTGGTGTTACAAATGGGAAATCAATTACAAAGTTAAGGAGCTACAATTAGAAATATTTCGAATTAATTGGGACAAATAGCAAATTCATTAAGTAACAGATCCCAATGAACACTTCCTAGTAATACAAAATTAAATGTGAAAGAAGATAAATAAGAGAAAGTAAAAGTCACTCAACTTAGAAGCGGAAGAGAATTGGAAGGTAGAGTTCAAAAAGAGACTGAAGTAGAACATAATAAAGAGAAAGTAAAAGTCACTAAACTTAGAAGCAGAAGAGAATTGGAAGATAGAGTTCAAAAAGAGACTGAAGTAGAAAAGAAGAGATTGAAGAGCCAAAAGAAGACACTCCAAAAGGTTAAGAGAGGCATGTTTCTCCACTTAAAGTTGCTTTGGAAAAACCACCACCTCCATTTCATCAGAGGCTTCGACAACAAATGTTAGATAAGCAATTTTCAAAATTTTTGGAATTCTTTAAGAAGCTTACAATTAATATTCTATTTGCTGAAGATCTAGAACAAATTCCAAGCTATGTAAAGTTTATGAAGGATAATCTTAATAGGAAAAGGAAGTTTGACGATGTAAAGACTATGACGATGTAAAGACTACTGCGACGATGTAAAGACTACTGCACTTAGTAAGGTGTGCAGTGCTATAGTTCAGAAAAAAACTTCCTTAAAAGCTTAAAGATCCTGGTAGCTTTAAAATTTTATGTGCAATAAAAGATAAATTTTATGAGAAAGCTTTATGTGATTTATGAGCAAGCATTAATCTTTTGCCATTATTAATATTTAAAATATTGGGATTAGGAGAAATTTCCCCAACTATTATAACTCTGTAGTTAGCCGATCATTCAATATATCTTAAAGGAGTTTTAGAAGATGTCATAGTGAAAGTGGATTAATTTATCTTTCCTGTTGATTTCATTGTGCTAGATATGGAGGAAGATGAGGAGTAACCTATCATTTTGGGGAGATCTTTCCTAGCCAATTGAAGAGAAATGATAGATGTGTAGAAAGCAAAATTAACAATGTGTGTAAATGATTAAACAATTACATTTAATATTTCCAATTGAATGAAATACCTTGCAAAAGGCAAGGATGATGAATGTTATAGAATGGATGTTATAAGATATTTAAGTGAATGTCATCTCAAAGCAACTTATGAAGAAAAATATGAATTTAAAGAGTTGGAACATGAACAAGAAGAGGAATTAGATCGATATGAAGATTTATATAAGGAAGATTCAAATTGTGTTCAAGAAAATTTTGAAGTTTTGGACACGACAGAAAAAGATACATCTTTTTGTTCATCAATTAAAAATCCTCTCGAGCTTTAGTTGAAGTTGCTTCCTAAACATTTGAAGTATGCCTTTTTAGGTGATGCCTCTACATTGCCTGTTATAATTTTCTCAAAATTAACTATATAAAAAGAAGAGAGTTTGATGAAAACTTTAAAGAGTTATAAGAAAGCTTTTGAATGGACAATTGCTATGATAAAAAAATCATATGATAAAAAAAATCAGTCCTTCAATTTGTATGCATACTATGATAAAAAAATCAGTCCTTCAATTTGTATGCATATAATTCTAATGGAAGAGAACTGCAAACCTAGAGTTGATCCTAATAAAAGATTGAATCTTATTATGAAAGAAGTTGTTAAGAAATAAATTCTAAAGTGGTTAGATGCTAGAATTATCTACCCTATTTCAAATAGTGCATGGGCTAGTCCAATTCACTGCGTTCCTAAGAAAGGAGTGACTATGACTCTGAATGATTATAATGAGTTAATACCAACAAAATAAGTCACAGGATGATGAATATGCATTGGTTATAGAATATTAAATCTCACCACTAGGAAAGATCATTTTTCACGACCCTTTCTAGATCAAATGCTGAATAGACTAGCTGAGCATAATTACTTTTATTTTCTGGATGGATACAATGGTTATCACCAAATACAAATAGCTCTTGAGAATCAAGAGAAAACACCTTTTAACAGTCCTTATGGTACATTTGCTTTTAGAAGAATGCCCTTTGGTTTATGTAATCCACCTGCTACATTTCAATGATGAATGATGGCTATTTTTTTATTTAATTGAAAAAGGGACTGAAGTTTTTATGGATGATTTTTCAGTGTTTGGAACTTCATTTTAATTATTTTTAAAACATTTATCAAGAGTTCTTAAGCACTGTGAAGAAGCAAATTTAGTCCTTAATTGTGAAAAATCTCAATTTATGATAGCAAGATAGTAGGAGGAGTAGCTTTAGGACATCAAATTTGAGAAAATGGCATGGAAGTAGACCCTGCAAAAATTCAAGTGATCACTAATTTACCTCACCCAACAATTGTGAAGGAAATTAAGAGTTTTTTAGGTAATGTTGGATTCCGCAGGGATATATTAAAGACATTTCAAAAATTGCTAATCCTCTATGTCATTTACTTGAAAAAGATGTAATTTTAAATTTTTATAAAGAGTGCCTAAAAGCTTTTGAATTATTAAAAGAAAAATTAGTCATTGCACCAATTTATTTTACCAGATTGAGAAAAACCTTTTGAATTGATGTGGGATGCTAGTGATTATTCTATTAGAGCTATTATAGGGCAAACACAAGATAAAATTTTTAAAGTTATTTACTATGCTAGTATAGCACTTAATGAATCTCAAATTAATTATACAACAACTAAGAAAGTAGCACTTAATAAAGCTCAAATTAATTATACAACAACTAAGAAAGAGTTATTAGCAGTAGTATATGCTTTTGATATATTTAGATCATACTTGATTGGAACTAATTGTATTGTGCATATAGATCATTCTGCTATTAAGTATTTAATGAAAAATAAGGATGTAAAATCAAGAGTGATAAGATGGGTTCTTCTTTTTAAAGAATTTGACTTTGATATAGTAGATAAGAAGGGAGCTGAGAATCAAATTGCTGATCATTTGTACAGACTTGAATTAGAAAATCATTCAGTTTTGAAAAAGAGATTAATGAATAATTTTTCAGATGAAGTATTATTCAATGTTAATGAGTGGTGTGTTCCGTGGTATGTCAATATTATGAATTTCATTGTTAGTGATATTATACCCTATGGAGTGACATACCAACAAAAGATGAAATTCTTATCTGGAGCTAAAAATTTTTTTTAGGATGACTCATTTTTATAAAAACAAGAAAATGATCTAATTACTTCAAATATGTGTGCCTTTAGAAGAAACTTATGAATATATCCAAAATTGGCATGATTTTGATTTTGGGGGACATTTTGGTATTAATAAAACAACATACAAAATTTTACAATTAGTAGTTAACGCTTATATCTTGGTGTTGATAAAACAACATACAAAATTTAATTTTTAGAGATGTTAACGCTTATATCAAAACTTGTTATCAATGTCAATGAGTAGACAATATTTCTAGAAGGAATGAGATGCCCAATGTCAATGAGTAGACAACATTTCTAGAAGGAATGAGATGCCTCTTAATTATGTGTTAGAAGTTGAGATATTTGATGTTTGTGGATTAGATTTCATGGGACCATATATATCATCTTTCAGAAATTTATATATACTATTAGCAATAGACTATGTATCATATATATCATCTTTCAAAAATTTATATATACTATTAGCAATAGACTATGTATCCAAATTGATAGATGTTGTTGCTTTACCTCAATATGATACTCAAAGTGTTACAAAGTTATTAAGAGCAAATATATTTTTTAGATTTGGGATGCCAAGGGTAATCATAACTGACGAGGGAAGTCATTTCAGAAATGCAATAATGGAGAAGTTATTAAAGAAATAACATATAAACCATAGTAATGCTACAAATTATCATCCTCAGACAAGTGGTTTGGTTGAATTATAAAATTGTGAAATTAAAAGAGTTATTCGTGAAATTAAAATAATATTAGAAAAATCTATGAATCCAACCAAAATTGATTGGTTAGTCAAACTTAATTAAGCTTTCTGGGCAGAACTCCTATATGAATCTCCTCATACAAGCTAATATTTGGGAAAGCTTGTCACTTAACAATTGAACTTGAGCACAAAGCATATTAGGTAATTAAATAATTTAATTACAATTTAAAAGATGTTGGTGAGAAATGGTTATTGCAATTGATTGAGCTTGAATAGATAAGGAATGAATCTTATGAAAGTGCTAAGATTTACAAAGAAAAGATGAAGATATGGCATGATCAGAGTATTCTTACCAAAAATTTTCAAATAGGGTAACAAGTTTTGCTTTATAATGCAAGATAAAGATTATTTCAAAGCAAACTTAAGTCCAGATGGATGGGCCCATTCGTTGTGATGAAAGTTTATCCTTATGGAGCTGTGGATATCAAATATCCTCAAACTGATAAAATATTCAAATTAAATGGTCACATGTTGAAATCATACTTTTTATGTGATCAACTTAAATTAAATAATTTTTTGATGTTGGGCCAACTAGAATAAGCATTGGTTACATCGGGCTGATGACGTTAAACCAAGCGCTCTGTGAGAGACACCCCATAGTTATTTGGGTGTTTGTTTTTATTATGACGTTTTTATGTGTGACTTAGAAAATATTTTTATTATGACGTTTTTATGTGTGACTTAGAAAATTTTAGTAGTATTTTTTATTATATATGGAGTTAGAGATTATTTTAAGACCTTTAAAGATGACTTAGACATGTTATAACAACTATTTGGATGTTAAGTTGACCTGTGCTAACTTGAGCACTGACGCTTAAGCACGACAGTTAAAAAACATATGAGAATTTTGATCTTGAGAAGTTTTAACCAATATTTGGTTGGTTTTAACGTGGGAGACAGTTCTACAACATGTTAAGGAGTTTTAGGAAGAGTTTAAGGCCTATAATTAGAAGGGTATGAGTAGAAATCTCACCACACCTCAATTTAACCCGAAAATCTTAAGTGAAAAAGGGAGAGTTTTGGAAAAGTGTCATCTTGGGCAAGTGATTTGACGAGGAAGGAGGAAGCAATGAGAAAGAATTTTATTAGTCAGAGTGTACAAGAGTTGTATAATGGTTTTCTAGCCGTTAATATCGAAGGGATAACAGAGAAAATCAAGAAAATTGAGGCTGTCGTAACATCAATTGAAGTAAAAGTGATGGAAGTTAAAGCACACATATGGGATGGCAACTTAATATGTAGTTTAGTCATACCAATTTTATAGAATAAGCAGACAAGGCTATGTATCTAAAGAACAAGTGGATTAAAGAAGATTCAATCAGAGTTATTAATCATCATCCGTTCTTTTAGATATACATCCTAAATGCTAAAGGAGGGACTATTGAGAGGCCAGGATTCATTCCACCAACATGAAAATGAAATTAAGTTCACGGTTTAGTGTTTATGTGTTTAATGCTTGATTTTTAATGTTAAGCGTGTTTATTATGTTATTATGTGATAATTTTCTTGTGTTTGTATTTAGAATTTTCTCATCTGAGACTATTTGGATTTAGAATTTATGTATTTCAAAATGTTTAAAATTTTTCGTGAATGGATATAACTGTTTTGTTCGTGTGAAATTTTATATTATTGTGTGTTGAATCAAATTAGTTAAGATTGGTGAATCTTGAGTAAGAGGAGAGTGAAGAGGGAAGGAAATAATATATAAAGTGTTATGAGACCATATGGGGTTGGTTGACTTAGGCTAGGAGTGCATTTCACTTAAATCAAAAAAATCAAAATTTGTGCAATAGCACCTAAGCGCTAAGACCCGCGCTTAAAAGGTGCCTAAACTAAGAAATAGGCACCTAAGCACCAAACCATTTGTGCTTAAGCGCCGGTTCATGAAACTGGTTTGTGAACGGTTTTAAGTAAAAAATCGGTCCAAAACACCATTATCACACCTTACCTTTGCCTTCAACCTTTGGATTTCATGATTTTTAAGCTAGGGCTCACCATATTTAAAGATTTCTTTGTAATTTAGAGTAAAAATTGCTAGATTTGTATCCTTGAGGTAAGAGCTTCACTTCAAAAATTTTGAATTTCACCATGTATTTTGAGCACATTCATGAGCTACCCAAAAACCACTATTCATGGTGAAAAATGAAAAAAATATATGGAAAAGACAAGAATTTGTTAGTTTAAGCTTGTAGTAATTTAGTTTAATTATTTGGAGTTAAATGTGGAATTTATTTTTTATTTTACACCATTTTTAGCAATGACACCAAGAATGAAGAGGAGTAAGGGGAAGGCTCCATTTGATTCAAACAAGTTTGTTAGTTTGAGAGCTCGGGATAGATAGAGTGATGCAAAACAATAGAGAAAATTGATATCTAAGTGGTGTTTTAAAAGTCCGGGAGGAGCAGTTCAAGATTTGATTATTCGCCGACAGTGGGAGCAATTGTCTTATTTTTCTGCTATCATGGTGATTTCTGTTGTGTGGAAGTTCTATGCAAATCTCCCTGAAACTAATGAAGGAGTCATGGTGAGGAGGAAGACAGTGCCTTCCCCTGAGGTAATTAATCAGTTTTATTAATTTCCTCTGAGTACTTTGTGTATTTATTCGAGCTATAGTCCTACTGAGGAGGAGTTAGACGAGTTTATTTCATCTTTGACTATTGGGAGACTTTTCTGCTTTAAAGTTGGATGCCACTGCAAAGGCATGACATTATTTTTTTCTGCTTGTCTGCTACCAACCAATCATCTTAGTGAAGTGACCCATGATCAAGCAAATTTGAACTATTATTTGAACTATTGCTTCTAGCAGTTCAAACCCATCGACATTGGATCTTTATTTGAACTATTACTTCTAGCAGTTCAAACCCATCGACATTGGATCTTTGATTCGTGGAGCTATTATCAGTTCTATCATCGCTACTACTACTACAGGTTTGGGATTTCCATCCTTGATCTTTTCCTTATGTGAGCAGGCTGGAGTTAGATTTCATAGTTGGGAGGAGATCTTACAACCTCCTAAGCCCATTACCAGTGTGAATGTGAAATCTTACTCAAATCATTCCATTTTTGGTTGGAGAGGAGGATTTTCTAGTAGTTTTGTTGCGTCGACATCACGAGCTTCTACTTCACATGCTTTTACATCTTGAGGTCAGACTTCTGGATCTGATTATCAATCATAGCTAATGGAAATGATATTGAATAATGTTATTTATACCAATGAAAAGGTGTCAAACGTAGAACATTTTGCAGAACATATGGATGGGTATATGAAGAGACATATTGATTATGAGGGAAAATTCAGCTTAGTTATTGAAAACCTTATGAGAGGTAACCAGGATGTTGTATTTGCTTAGTTATTGAAAACCTTATGAGAGGTTACCAGGATGTTGTATTTCCTCAATACCCCAGATATCCACCATACGAGCCTACAACTATTTGGCGTAGTGATGATAGTGATGCAGAGGATGGGGATGATTAGCGTGGATCTCTAGTTTGGTTTGATTTTTAGTTTGTTTGTTGTTGTGAACTTTGATAGTGCAGTTGTAATGTACTTTTTATTGTGTTTTCAGTTGTTATTATTGAGAATATTAGCTTTTGTAATGTTGTGTTTTGTTGGACAATATTGTGATGTGTTTATGTTTGGTGAGTTGTTATTATGTTTGGTGGTAGTAATTTTGTTGTTTAATGTATTTAGTTTGTCTGGGGTGAACTTAATTCTTTGATCTTGGTTTAGAATCTAGCTAACTTTTTACTTAAAAGCTACATGTTTAACATTTTCAATTTTCTGCCAGTTATCTTTCTTTATGTTGCAGTCATGTAAGTTCATTAGTGTGACTGTTTACTTTTATGTTATACTCCACTACATCAAAGTCTGATGAATCTTTATACATAAGAAATTTAAATTTTATCAATTTAAATTTTACTCATGTTATTAATTTTTTGTTCTTGCATATCTAGGATATGAAAATTTCTGCAAGCTTGTTATTTCTAAATTTCATTCCTGCCAATATTTATGTGCTGCTAAAATGTTTTTTTTATTAAAAAATTATTTTTTGGGGAGGGGTGAAAATTTTTTTCTAAAGAACTTAAAAATTTATTTTTTCTCAATTATACTTCAAATAAATTCAATTTTGATTTGAAGAAAAATGATCATGTATATGAAGTATATTAGGGAAGTAAAATTTTGAATATAGAAATGAGTAAGAGAATTTAGTTAAAATTTATAGTAATAAAGAAAAACTTAAAGTTTAAAAATTTTTATTGTGGAAAATGCTAAATATAGTTTACCTATCTTCAATATGAAAAAAAATGTATTTATGGAAGTATTTGCTTTAGGAAAAGAAGGAAATTCAAAATCATTAAAGTCCTATCTAGATATAGTAAAAATTAGAAGATTTAAATTTTTATTTTCAAAACTTAAATATCTTTTATTAAAAGTAATTTTCAAAACTATTATTATAGTTTTAAGTGAAAGAAAAATATCAACTATTTGCTTTAGGAAAAGAAGAGTGGGATTCAAAATCATTAAAGTCCTATCTAGATATAGTAATCCTTGCTTGAGAAAAGAAAAAGAAAAAAAAAAGAAGTAAGAAAAAAAATAAAAGAAAAAGAAAAAGAAAAATAAAAAGAAAAGAAAATTTGAAAAAGGGAGGAGAAGCTTGATGATTAGTACCTAATCAAAAATAGGTTTCACATTAGATATTTTTAAAGTATAAAACTTGAGAAACTCTTAAGCTTAAGGATATAAGATAGTAAGTAAAATATGCTCAATAAAAAATTTTAAGTGGAGATGATAAAACACTTGAACTTTATATTGGAGAATCTACAATATTTTTGAATTAGATATAAACTCATATTTTCATATTTCTTAACATTAAAAATTTCTAAATTCTATGTTGTTCTCATTTACTAATACTTTTTCTAATTTGGACTACTATATTTCTACATTAAAATTTTGGTAACTCCTAAAGAAAATCATATACATCATCTACTTATGTTTTTTTTCTAAAAATTGAAGGGTCACTTAAAGACAAGTAACATCTTGAGATTGGGGATTTTGATTCACCTAAAATATATAATGTTTTTATACACATTTTTAATTGGGGATTTTGATTCACCTAAGATATATAATGTTTTTATACACATTTTTATACCTATTTTTTGAGATATTGTGCTTTAATGAAAGGTATTTGTGTATTTTTTTTTCAAGTACAATCAAATGGATGAAAATACTAAAAGGAGTGAAAAATGGTAAAATTTGGAGAGGCGCCAAAGCGCACAGGACTACCGCCTAAGCGCAAGGTACCACGCGCTTAAGTGCCAGAAGCAGTTATTTGATGATTCATTGAATTTAGATGAATTTTTAAAAGAGGTGTTTGAAGAAATCCTTGGTGAGGGAATTTTTAAGAGATTCATTAAATGGAGACACCTTTTTGAAGAGATACCAAGGCACCCCTAAGATTTTTATAAGAGAATACTTAGATTATCCAAGAGAAGAGGCTAGCCACCCATCAGAATTTACAGCCATCACTCATCCAAAATTAGCCGCCGCCACCGCCAACTACTATCTGTTTATTTTGAGAGTTAGTTTATATTGTGATTGAAGGAAGAGAATTCAAAGGAAATTCAAGACATTTGGTGGAGAGGATTTAAGATAAGTGTTTTTCTTTGTGACTACACTTGGTTTTAATCTAGATTTTTAATTTGTGTGCATGATTTCTACTTTTAAACTCATGTGTGGTTATGTTTTCTCCATGGATTTTGAGATATTTTCTTCATGGATTTTGAGTAGTTTTTTTTATATTTATCTTTAAAATGATAAGTGATTAAGTGTTTAAGGGAAGTTGTGTGAAGTATTAGATTTCAATGTTGGAAGAAGTTGTTATGATTTAAAACCTTGCACTTCATTTACCACTTGATTTGGCCAACTAAGATGTTAATTTTTTTAAGAGAAAAAGTAAGATCTCAGATGGCATTGTCTTCATAAAAAAATGTTTAGAATCACATATTAATTTCATGTATGAGAATGTAGTTCATGGGGTTGAGTGCAAATAAATTGGGAAATAAACTTTTCAAGGGTGTAGAATTAGAGGTCTTTAAAGTGACAGGATAAATCCCCCAATTTGATTTATACTTTTAGGTTTTGATACAAGATGTTAGCCCCCAGGTGGAGGGAGAAGAGAGAACTTTAGAGTGAGAGCTAATATCTTTCCTACCTAACCGGTCTTCAGGACTATTCAAATTATAGATTAGCCATTGCTCTTTATAGCATCTCTAGTAAGGGTAAAGAATATATTTGCTCCTATTTGATACAACACATTTAACATACCATACTTCAACAACACAACAACAGAATTTTTATACTTATTACTGATTTATTAGAAGGAAAAAGATATTTTATTTATCTAGCTTTCATCTTGCATATAGTTAGTTAAGTTAATTAGTTACTTACTTTATTTGCATATAACAAAAATTACAAAAAGAATTGAATTTTCATTTCTAGTATAACATCTAAAGTTTAAGTAAGAATATTTTGTGAAGTATATTTTTGTCAGTTAAAATTTCTAGTTCTCTAAAGTGCACATTTTTATTCTCCCTGTGACTTCGATATTCTGGGCTTAATCAAAAAGTCCTATATTACTTGATAACGATATGTATACTTGTGTAGTATCCCATATTTAAATATTATAATTATATTCTTATTTTTTTCATAGTGGAAAACTGACCTAGCTTTAGCCTTGGATCAAGTTTTGACTTTCTTGCAAATTAAGAATAACTACTAAAGAAATTTAACATCTAATCGCATACATCGCATCTTACATCTTTAATTAAGAATCGAGATCAGGTAACAATCTCACTTTACTTTCCAAGCAACTTGACCAAATTCGGGATTTTAGTCTGTCACCCTAAAATCTCTAATTGTACTTCCATCAAAGTATGTTTTGCTATTTATTTGCACTCAACTCCATGGACTACATTCTTATCCATGAAATTGAATTTGATTCAGACTTTGCTATAGAAATCATAGTCTTTTTGGATCTTATGTTTCTCAACAAATTTTAACTTTACAACACGCCTAAAATGAATTTTAAATGATGTTCAAGTAAAAAACCATCACATTTATAATTAAATCACATACTAAAATGCATCCCAAAACCCTACACATAAATTCTACGCATTCTAAAAGAAAATTAAAATGAAAACAACAACATATTCTTCTCATGCCACTATTTCTAAACAAGAAGAATGAATAAGAAAAATTTCTTATGAAGCACAAAGAAACACAAATGAAAACTTCATTACATCAATGCCAATGCATTAGATAAGTGTTTACAAAATCATAAGATAATGAAAAACATAATACTTAGCCTTTTCCCTTTGAAAGAAAGATGAAGATCTCTGATGCGGGGTAGATTCAGTGTGTTAATTTTGCAATGATTTTTTAATATTAACAAAATCCACTTGACAGATATAATAATAAATTTGCAATGCAATCCCAACAAAAATAACTCTTAAGAAAAATAGTTTATCTTTAAAAAACTTTTAAACTTTCAAATCCCCTTTAAAAATAATGCAAGTTTACGTATCACTCAAGTAATAAAGGACACTAATTAAGTCCTAGATATCAATCTTACAGTGAAGTTGAAAATGTTTGTAAATAGTTCTTAACATTACAATGTAAATGTTTTTTTAGAAATAAAAAAATTAAAGTGTGAAGTTTGAATATTAACTACTAAAGTGTATGTCATTTAAATGCAGTTGAAAGATAAAGTTAACTAATCCAGAAACTAAACTTTCAAAAGTAAAATTACATAATCTAAACGAAATTGAAAATATTTATTTAAAAATTATTTTGTGCCAAATAGGAGGAATCTTATTCTTTACCATCTTCCAAGTGCTATAAAGAACATTGATTAATCTTTGTCTAATCTAGAGTTTGCTCCTTAATTCCGTGGTTAGGCTGGGAGGATACAGGCTGCCCGTGGAGAGCTCCCACTACTACCTCCCCAGAAGGGATAACAATCTTGCATTAGTTTTCAATCAACTGGATTAAATTAAGGATTTAATCTGTCACCTTAAAATCTCCAATTCTGCATCCAACAAAGTATATTTCCCTATTTATTTGCACTCAATTCCATGAATGAAATAATCTCCCATGAAATCAAATGTAATTCTCCCCATGTTGTAAAAAACATAGCCCTTTTAGAACGTATGTTTATCAACACATTTAAACATTTCAGTTGACCAGATCAAAAAGTAAATGAAGATCAAAGTTTAAATCATCATAAATTATTAATAATATTATTAATTTTTAAAACTGTATAAAATAAAATAAATTCTTCACAAAACCATATCTCAGAGTAGGGACCAAAGAAGGAAGAAGAATAAAGAAGACTACTCAGAATTCATGAGAAAGACATGACAAAAGATGGATTTCATATATAAAAATAAGTTTACAAATAAAAAGAAATAAAAGACATATCTTATCTCACAATCCTTCCCAAGCAAATCTCTAGAATTTCTCTTCAAGGCATTCACTCTTTACAAGCACTTTCAATTCTCTCTTAGAAGTGTAGTGAAGAAGAAATCTCTCACCTTCCCTCTCATATTACAACCCTAGATTAAAATCTCCAAGCTCTTAATTTTCTCTCTCTATCTCTTGAAAATCTCCAAGCTCTTAACTTTCTCTCTCTATCTCTTCCTCTTTACGTCACACACAACTCCTTGAAGACTTCTTTTTTTATTAAGGCTGCCTCCTTTCAAAAGGAATTCTGAATTCCCTATAAAATTTAACTCTTTTGAATTCCAAAGATGTGTCATTTGATCCAAGAGACATATCCCTTCATAAAATAACCTTCCAACATGTCTAGATGCAGTGAATTTCTCCAAAAGGTGTTTCAAACAAGTTTGCTTTTGAAAATTCATGCAAAATTCACCTCAAACCTCCTTAATTTGCTAAAAGTCATCTCTGGCACATTTGGTGCCGAATCTCGTGCATCATGTGTCTTAGCTTTGTCAAATGGCGCATCATGGACCAGTATGGCGCATCAAGCACTAGATTCCCAATATTCATTTTTTTGGCTCCAAATTTTGTCTTTTTTGCTACTTTTGCTCCAAATGCCTAAAAAAGATATACCCACAAAAAAAAACACAAAAATACACTTCTTTAAAGTGCAACATAAAAAAAAATAGACATAAAATATATACTTAAAACAAATATTATTTTTGAGTATCAATCTCTCTCACAAAGTCTCCCATTGATCCATGCAATGCTAGTAAAATTCCCCACAGATTCTCTCAAAATACCATCTTCAATCACTCCATAAAAGGTAGAAATCTATATTTCTATTCATATTCTAAGATCTCTAAGCATTCCTCTCAATTTTCCTAACATAGACACCCACACACACACCATGAGAGGCACGGGCCCCTCCTATTTTAAAGAGACAAAAATCTTTCTTTATCCTAAAAGACACATGTTTTCAATCCAAGAGAAAAATATCTTAATCCAAGAGACATATCTATTCATTCAAGAGCCTTTACCATATATATTCATTCATGGAACCACTCCATGGGCATTTGATTCACTTAGAGCCTTTTAGAACATCTCAAAATAGTCAAAAACCGCCAAAAATCTGTCTATAACCTCTCTAGAGCCTCTAGTGTCGGTTTTCAGTGCCTCTTACACTTGTTCTTTGGATTTTTTCTGTTCTAGCACAAATCTGGTACCTCAAGTGCCTGTTATCTGGATTCTGGTGCCACCCTTCAGTAGCTACACCGTTTTGCTCCGTTTGGCTCCATTTCAGCTATGTTTCGCCCCGTCAGTTGCGTTTCCCTCCTAACAGATATATTTACAAGACAAGCATGAAAAAAATCTTTATTTAAAGTGTATTTTTATTCAAAAAGATTTGATAAATGTAAATGAGATTAAGCATAGAAAGTCATATAAAAATATGTTAGGTCAAAATCTTCTTGCTTATTTTTACTCTAAATTGCACCTTTTTTGCTTAATTTTCATCAAAAATCCATTTCTTTTACCTGAAGAAAAAAAAAATTGCAAAATAACTTTCTTTAAAGTGTAAAATCGTTAAAAATATGGATAAAATGAGCTTGAAATGTACTTTAAAAACATGTAAATTTTAGGTGCTTCATTACCCCCAAAAATTAAACGTTACTTGTCCTCAATTAACACTATAACTTTAAAAGTATGTTGATTTATGTTAGTGGGTTTTTTTGAGATGTACTAAAATTTTGTTCTAGAAATGTTATAGTCCAACTTAGAAGAATTTACAATAAATTAGATGATATCTAATGTAGCAGAATATTTAGTTTCTCCTAAATTTTGTTCTAGAAATGTTATAGTCCAACTTAGAAGAATTTACAAGAAAAATAAATGTTATAGTCCAACTATAGGAAGCCTGATTTTCTATTTAATTCAAAAATAATTGAAATTTTTCCAAACTCTGAATTCTTAGAAAAATATGAATTTTAGAATTTATAACATCTATTAAAAATAATTTTAGTAAGACTTTCTAAAATTAAGCTTAAAATTGATCCTAAATTTTCTTCCTAGGAAAGAATCAAGTGATCCTCAAGCTTCTCCTCCCTTTTTCATACCTTTCTTTTTCTTTCTCCTTTTTGTCATATTTTTCTTTTTCTTTTTATTTTCTTTTTTCTTTTTCTTTTACTTTTTCTTTTTCTTTTCTTTTTATTTTTCTAGGTGAGGATTACTATATCTGGATAAGTTTTTAATGATTTTGAATTTCACTATCCTAATTTCTCTATCCCTTCTCTATGATTAAAAACTTATATTCTTTCCTAACCTTACAATGTAGTAATAGAAAAATAATTTTTAATGGAGACTAAATTCTTTAAAAAGTATTATTCTAAAAATCCTTAATTTTTTAAAACTTCAATTTTTCTTACTATAAATAGTAAAATCATTTTCCTACTATTTGTGCTAAACATCATAACTTTAGTTTCAACCTTTTTACTAAAGTCCTTACCAAGTTTGCATTTCTATACTTAAAATTTTAATAATCTTAAAAGAACTCCACATTACAAAATCAAAATAGAATTAATTTGTAGTTTCTTTGAGGACTAAGAAAGTTTAAAATTGAAATTTATTTTTCTTTCTCCCCCAAACTTAAATTCTTAAATAAATTTGCAATTAATTCCATAAAATGTATAAGGAAGAAAAATTAAAAGTTAAATCACTAGCTACTACATCATCCTATCAAATTCATGTAGATGCATAATGAAGATAGAATGACAGCAGGAGAAAGTAACTCTAACCTAAAACATGGTTGCAATAATATTAAACTAAATGGAAGTACACTAAATTTAAAATTTATTTTTCCTCATACCCCCAAACTTGATTTTAAACATTTATAACATTTGATACAGAAAATATAAGTAGGAAGAAAAATAGTTCAAAAATTATTTCTACAACAAATGTCTAACAAAATCATCTATAAGTATTCATCAGGATAGAAAAGGTGTGGCAAAAATTAAATCTAAACTAAGCTTGCTAGAATGAAATTGAAAAATTCTAAATAGCATAACATGTATTAGCGTAGGAATATAAATGTGTCCTTTAACTCATCGTATCTCACTTGCTTTCAATTTCTAACGGAAACACTACACAGAAAAATTAGTTACATTTTAAATGATTTTTTAAATTATAATCCCAAAGATAAAATTATCCCTGATAAATTGGCATGCATGCACTAAACTCAGGAACACCTTATCCTTATAATTGAGCACCTCTAACAGTTATAAGGATAGTGTAGGATCATCCACATGTTACTCTTCAATAGGTTCATGACTCCTAGTAAATGAAAACAAGGTCAGAGAATAGAAGTAATAAAATTTAGATGGAAATTTCAGTGTAAAAATTCATGGTGTCTCTTGTAAAACTCAAGTCCAGGTGAGACCCGAGTCATAGTGGACTCGTCAATCCAACTGGTACAAGAGAACATACAAGTTTAGACATAATAAGAAGTTAAGGAATCACCTACCTCATGACACCCAAATATCAAATCAAACTGATAACAATATAAACATCCACTAATCATCAATCAAACTAATCAATCCACACTAAAATAAACACAATACAATACCAACAATCATAACTCTCAATTAGACTAAATCGAACAACAGTGATAGCTATGGGTTTCCTCCCATAAAACGCTTGATTTAACATTGCCAGCCCGACAAATAATTCCACCTGGATCAAAATTCTTTTAATATAAACCTTGATCAACCACCCAATATTTCCCAGATCTAGGGATTCGTACAAAGTCCTCAAATTTAAAATTTTCTTTCAGCTCTTCCTTTTCAGATTGATTCATATCATGTTCCTTATTTCTTTCTAGATCTAATATTCTTTTAGTGAATTTCTCAATTTTCATATTAATATCATCCTTGAAATTTATAAGAAATGGATTTTAGTATGATACTTCAAAATCTCCCAAATTTTGGATAGAATTACCTCTACATAATTAAAATTATGGATCAAATACTTCAAGGTTACTTTTTTGTTTGGGGTTGTCTTTCAATTCTTCCCTTTGGTACTGAGTAAATGGGGGAGGTGGTCTTTTTATTTTTATCTTAATTGAGGATATATGTTTTTCTAATTCCTTAGGAATATTTTCCATTGGTCTTTCAGTCTATTTATCCTCATCTCTCAACTCAAAGTTCTTTTGAAACATTTTCTTGAATTCTCTTCTATATATTAGTTCGATAATTTTATATTGCTCGTCATTCATATCCTTAGGGTTTATCTCAATATCACTAGGTAAAATTTTTGGGGGGTAACTATAAATTGCTTTAATAATCTACCCCAATTGGTTTTCTATATTCCTTAGTGCAACCCCTTGACCTTTTAGCTCACTATTTTGACTTTCCAACTGACCCGTCAATTGATTAACAACCTCTTCTAATATGAATTCCTTCTCCTCATTATGTGGGCTGAAGTTAAAATTAAGAGGAAAAGAAAGTTCATCATTAAAATTGCTCTGATTATTCCAATTACATGCAACCTGAATATCCGAATTACATGTCTAATTAAATTGATTATCTTCCTAAAATTGGTTCTCTCCTCCAAAATTAGTATTCCATTTAATGTTTGAATAATTTTCTCAACCTGGTTCCTAATAGTCGGCATAAGGATTGTATATCTCTTAACTAGATTCAAAATAGTTAGGCTCAATCAAATATCCAAATGAATTTTTCTTAGTTAATGGGTGTCCTTAAGGGTAATTTTCTATGTAATTATCTTACTCCTCTCAATATCTGCAACATAAGAAATTAAAATAAAAGGCATATCTTCTTGAAAATTTGCTACCCTCCTGATATTTACAATTTCAAAGCTACTAGTATTATAATCCAAATCTAAATATTCATTATACTGTTGATCTACAACATCTAGATTAAATTCAAGGAGTCTTTCCAATTAATCATCCTCTTAAAAGTTCTCTCCAAATCTGACTTATAAAATTCAAGATCTACAGCTCCTAAACTGCGCATACCAATATAAAGACGTAACAAATAGGACATATATTAAAAATATTTTTAGTATTTTGGATTTTATTTAAAACAAACATAAAATAATTAAACACACTTTATAATTATACTATAAATTCCAAATCTAAGTCTTACTTGTTAAACTAAAATTCTTATAAAATTCTTAGTGTAGCTTCCTAGGAAATGGTGACAAAAACTTGATGTTCTCTTAGTGTGTGCTATTTTTCTGTTTGTTTTATGTCAATTTAAATCACCAATCATCTCAAAATGACACTGTAATTTTGAAATTTTGCACAATATAGAAAATAGTTCACACACTTGTGTTTCTACGCAAGTGCAGTATCTTTTCAAGTATTAAAGGGCTTTCCTTAAAAAACTTAGTGTCGATCTAAAAGAGAAGCTGAGGTAAGAAATCACTTAAGCTAATTCTAGTCTACTACTATTAGTACAATGTTTTGAAGATCAATTTAAATGGTTTTTCTAAAATGTACTAAAAAAGGTATGTCTTAAGTTTAAAAAAATAAAGAACTACTCCAAATTGAAAATAATAACTTTAAAGATAATCCTTTCTGGATGAATTGGTTTGAAGAATTTTGAGATGTTAAAATCTAATATTCTTATGTAGTGAATTGGATAATGTCTATAAATGAGATACATTAAATATTATATGTGTTAAACTGGAGCAATCATATTCTTTACCCTCTAAAAGTGCATAAAGAACATTAATTAATCTATAGTTTAGTCCCTAAATTCATGTTTAGGTTGAGAGGATACTGGCTCCCACACCAGAGCTCCCACTTCTCCCTCCCATGATGGCTCACAATCTTGCTTTGATTTCCAAGAAACTTGACCAAATTGAGGATTTTAGTCTGTCACCCTAACATATCCAATTATATGCCCATCAAAGTATATTTCCTTATTTATTTGCACTGAACCTGATGGACTAAATTCTCATTCATTAAATTGAATGTGATCCTTAATTTTTTGTTGAAATCATAACCCTTTTGGATCTTATGTTTCTTAATAAAATTTGACATTACAACTGGCCTAAATTGCAATGTCAATGAAGTTCAAGTAACAATATTCACATTTATTGTTAAATCACATACTAAAATGCATCCCAAAATCTTACACATAAATCCTACTCATTGTAAAAGAAAACTAAAATTAAAACAACGGCATAATCTTCTCGTGCCACTATTTCCAAACAAGAAGAAAGAGTAAGAAGTACTACTCACAAAGCACAAAGAAAATACAACGTAAAAATTCATTACATCAAAGCAAATCATAAGATAATGAAGAACACTATACATAGTTTTTTTTCTTTGAAAAGATGAAGAACACAATACTTAGCTTTCTCCCGTTGATCCATGCAATGCTATTACAATTCCTTACAAATTCTCTGAAAATACCATATCTGATCTCTCTAAAAAAGGTAGAAATCTACATTTCTACTCCTAATCTAAGATCTCTAAGCATTCCTCTCACTTTTCCTAAAATACACACTCACACACACACACCATGAGAGGCGTCAGGCCTTCTTATTTTAAAGAGACACAAAATTCCTTCTTTTTCACAAAGGACACATCTTTTCATTCAAAGAGACAAATTTTTTCATCAAAGAGGTATTCCTCTTCATTCGAGAAACTTTCCTAAGTGTATAAATTCATTGAACCACTCTGTGGGGCATTTGATTCACTTAAATCATTCTAGAACATCACAAAATTGTCAAAAATTGCCAAAAATCCATCTATAACCGTCTATAACGCCTCTAGCACCTATTTCTAGCACTTTTTCTCTTGATTTTAACACTTATGTTTCCATTATAGTACCTCTGGTGCTTGTTCCCTTCATTTTGGCACCCCTGGAGCTAGTTCTGGTGCCTCTGGTGCCACCTTGCAATAACTCCACCGTTTTGCTCCGTTTCAGCTCCGTTTCGCCCCTTTTCGATTGCATCTCGTTCCTAACATTTATACCTACAAAATAAGCATGAAAAAAACCTTCCATTATATTTTAATTTCATTCAAAAATATGTGAGAAATGTAAAGGAGATTAAGCATAGAAAGACATATCAAAATGTGTTGGGCTAGAATTTTCTTTCTTGCTTGTTTTTACTCTAAATTGCACCATTTTTATTTTATTTTCAGCAAAAGTCCATTTCTTCTACCTGAAGATAAGAATATACAAAATAAATTCATTGAAAGTGTAAGATCTTTTAATATGTGCTTAAAATTAGCATGAAATATACTCTAAAAATAGGTAATTTTTAGGTGCATCATTCCTCATTCAAGTAGCAGCTACCTTCAAATTTATGTCAACAAGATCTTATTTTATTTCATTTAGTGGACCATTAGGTGACCAACTATTAAAAAAATATTAAACTATTCCATCTCCCAATTCTGAAGTAATTAGATCCTCAGTTATTCATCTACGGTTTAGCATCACTTTCCAAACAAATAAATCACCTTTTTTGAGCCTAAACATTACAAGGATGAAAATATTCCTAATATTTTCCTTTCATCAATTTAGCCAATAGCAAATTTTTGGTTTCAAGTCTTATCCATAACCTCATGTAATTTTTCTCCATGGAATCATTTAAATTTCTGATGCCCAACCCTTCTTCAGCTCTAGATTTGTATAGCCTTTTCCAGTTTCTTGAATGCAATCTATAGTCCTTCGCAGTGTTGTTAAATATTCTCTTAAATCTATTTTGAAAAAAGTTTAACAAATTTATAAAACTTATTCATTAAAGCATTATAAAATTAAGCACATTTTTTTAGTATTATAACCTTTCCAATAAACAATAGAAATAACTTTGCCCATGACTTAACTTTTATGTTTACCTTCTGAATCACTTCATAAAAAAAAATCCTTTCTCCCAAATTTTTTTTGAAAAATACCTAAATAGTTATCAGGAAATTCTTCTTTTACTAACATTATAACAGGCTTAATCCATATTTTCTTCTATTGGGTCACACTCTTCCTTAATAAAAGGTCACATTTTGACTTATTGAATCTCATACCTAAAATATCATCAGTGTTGTAATGCTTTACGCATGATCCTGAAAGATTTCTTGTTAGCAGTTGTAAAAATGATTAAATCATAAAAAAAAATTTGTAGATGGAAAATCATGCATTTAATTCTTGATTCATATTGAATACCAAAATTGTTTCTTTAAAATTTCTCAAAAATCCTGAACATGTAATAAAAAATTAATGAAAATAGTTGGTGAGAGAGAGTATTGTAGTTTGAATCCTCAATTGGCTTTGAATTGAACATTAAAATGGACAATAATTAAGATATTGCAGTAATTGTTAATCTAAAATTATGCAGAAGAGGTTGAAGAAATCAAATTTGAATCCCCTTGCTGTAAGAACTTTAACGATGAATTCTAAAATAATGTTAACTTAAGTCTTCTATATGTCAAGTTTGAAAATTAAATTTCCCTTTATAATTCGAGAAACTTTCCTAAGTGTATAGATTTATTGAACCACTCTGTGGGGCATTTGATTCACTTAAATCATTCTAGAACATCACAAAATTGTCAAAAGTTGCCAAAAATCCATCTATAACCGTCTATAACGCCTCTAGCACCTATTTCTAGCACTTTTTCTCTTGATTTTAACACTTATGTTTCCATTATAGTACCTCTGGTGCTTGTTCCCTTGATTTTGGCACCCCTGGTGCTAGTTCTGGTGCCTCTGGTGCCACCTTGCAATAACTCCACCGTTTTGCTCCGTTTCAGCTCCGTTTCGCCCCTTTTCGATTGCATCTCGTTCCTAACATTTATACCTACAAAATAAGCATGAAAAAAAACCTTCCATTATATTTTAATTTCATTCAAAAATATGTGAGAAATGTAAAGGAGATTAAGCATAGAAAGACATATCAAAATGTGTTGGGCTAGAATTTTCTTTCTTGCTTGTTTTTACTCTAAATTGCACCATTTTTATTTTATTTTCAGCAAAAGTCCATTTCTTCTACCTGAAGATAAGAATATACAAAATAAATTCATTGAAAGTGTAAGATCTTTTAATATGTGCTTAAAATTAGCATGAAATATACTCTAAAAATAGGTAATTTTTAGGTGCATCATTCCTCATTCAAGTAGCAGCTACCTTCAAATTTATGTCAACAAGATCTTATTTTATTTCATTTAGTGGACCATTAGGTGACCAACTATTAAAAAAATATTAAACTATTCCATCTCCCAATTCTGAAGTAATTAGATCCTCAGTTATTCATCTATGGTTTAGCATCACTTTCCAAACAAATAAATCACCTTTTTTGAGCCTAAACATTACAAGGATGAAAATATTCCTAATATTTGCCTTTCATCAATTTAGCCAATAGCAAATTTTTGGTTTCAAGTCTTATCCATAACCTCATGTAATTTTTCTCCATGGAATCATTTAAATTTCTGATGCCCAACCCTTCTTCAGCTCTAGATTTGTATAGCCTTTTCCAGTTTCTTGAATGCAATCTATAGTCCTTCGCAGTGTTGTTAAATATTCTCTTAAATCTATTTTGAAAAAAGTTTAACAAATTTATAAAACTTATTCATTAAAGCATTATAAAATTAAGCACATTTTTTTAGTATTATAACATTTCCAATAAACAATAGAAATAACTTTGCCCATGACTTAACTTTTATGTTTACCTTCTGAATCACTTCATAAAAAAAAATCCTTTCTCCCAAATTTTTTTTGAAAAATACCTAAATAGTTATCAGGAAATTCTTCTTTTACTAACATTATAACAGGCTTAATCCATATTTTCTTCTATTGGGTCACACTCTTCCTTAATAAAAGGTCACATTTTGACTTATTGAATCTCATACCTAAAATATCATCAGTGTTGTAATGCTTTACGCATGATCCTGAAAGATTTCTTGTTAGCAGTTGTAAAAATGATTAAATCATAAAAAAAAATTGTAGATGGAAAATCATGCATTTAATTCTTGATTCATATTGAATACCAAAATTGTTTCTTTAAAATTTCTCAAAAATCCTGAACATGTAATAAAAAATTAATGAAAATAGTTGGTGAGAGAGAGTATTGTAGTTTGAATCCTCAATTGGCTTTGAATTGAACATTAAAATGGACAATAATTAAGATATTGCAGTAATTGTTAATCTAAAATTATGCAGAAGAGGTTGAAGAAATCAAATTTGAATCCCCTTGCTGTAAGAACTTTAACGATGAATTCTAAAATAATGTTAACTTAAGTCTTCTATATGTCAAGTTTGAAAATTAAATTTCCCTTTATATGTCTTCTATCAATATCCCAAAATATTGCTTGTGCAATCATACTCTTATATGATTTGTTTGTTCTTTCTTTTTAAGGTGATATATTTTTTCCTCTTGTAAATAAAGACTGTTAAGGGTTAAAAGGCCTTCAAATGGGGCTGAAACATATTCAATATAATTTCGTTGATAACTTTAAAAACAAATTAGTGAGACTAATGAATCAAAATTTATCTCAACTTTCTTTAACATTTGTTTTGAGGATAACAACAATTGTGGATGTTTTGAAGTGTTTATGTAGCACTACACCCTGGAGAAAGAACTTTGTACGACAAAGATACAACCTCTCTTAATGAATTTCTAGCTAGCTTTATAAAAATGTGTTGAAAAACCATTAGGCCTACTTATTTTAATTTCATCAATGGATTTAAGAGCCTTCCCAATTTCATATTCATGATGAGTGTATGTCAAGTTTAAATCACTGATCATTTGATCATAACCTTTGAAGATATCCTTCTTCATAGCATACATATTAATTGCTGTTGCTATAATAATATTTTGAAAATACACAAGACCACTTTTAATTATCTCATCTTGACAATCAACCAAACTTTGATTTCATCTTTAAATTTTCAAAGTCAATTTTTTTTGTCTTATTGTTTAGATGTAAGCAAGGTGAATCTTGGTAGTTCTATCTCCATCATCAAAGTTACATATTTCTACTTTTTTTTTGAAGGCAGCACTTTTCCATTTTAGTGGCCTCTACTAAATCTACTTGAGCATCATTCAATTCCTCTTCCACTACAAGATTTTTATAGAAGTCCTTTTATAGTGAGCATACATTAGTTTTAGTAGTTTGAAAACTTTTAAAAATATTCCAAAATTCTATTTCTTGTGTTTAGCCATCACATTTTCGTGAAGGAACCTAAATTTTATCCAAGGATTTCTCTTAAATTTTGTGATCCACACTTCCTTAATGTAGTAAAAAAAAATTATATAATAAGGCCACATATTACCAATATGAAATGATATTTAATTAATCTTTGAAGTGTATCTTTGGATAAGGGAAGAGGACATGGTCTAGGAAAGTTTTACTCAAGTGTGGATGTCCAAAAGGGAACTTAAAATCATCAAACAATTTTTGAACAACATCCATCTTAGGATGTCAATAAGTGAACTTAATCATCATGGTACATCAAAAAGGTTCAACTAAAGGATTAGTTTCAACATCAAAAAGTAATCTAGCTCAATAAACAATTCTCTCCTCCCTTTTCATACTTTTTATGTTAACTTTGTGGGAAGATCAAATTGATACAATTAGAAAAGTTTGTGGAATTGTTACCTATTAATATTTCAACAAATGATTTGTTCTTCAACACTGCCACACCTAAAATCTAATGGAATAGTAACTGTAATAAGAAAACATACAGACCCTAGCATGTAAGAGTGAGAAAACGTTTTCTTTTTTTACTACAAAAATGATAATATACTTTCAGGGATCATTCCATAAGTAATCAGGAACTATTAGAATTTTTTTTTATCTCAATTCAAGATAGGATTCTTTGAATAAAATTTGAATAAACCCAAATCATTAAAACCATTGAAAAATAACTAATTTAATTAATTAGAGTAATCAATCAACACCAATAGTTTTAGTCTAAGCCCTCTAAGGTTTAATCAGTTGATGTTGTGGGAATGAGGGGAAATATAGGATATAGAACCTTTAAATAATATTATATATAATTAAAAAACAAAGAAAATCAATTAACCCTCAAAATGATGTTAATTAATTAAAATTCTAATTGAAATGATTAATGGATTAACTTTAAAATAATATAAAACTTAAATTTTCATAATAAATCAGTTTTGAATCTAATAATTTTGATAATTTAAATTATAGCATATCATAATAAAAATCATAAAACTTAATTTTATGAAATATTAGTAAATTAATTAATTGTTGGCATTAAATATTCATTTTATTAACCAAATCATACAAATCATAAAATACAAAATATAAACTGAAAACCTCTAAGATTTCTTTTGAAGAAGTTAGGTGTTATCTCAAAACACTTTGAAAAATGTTAGAATTTTTAAAAATTAGATGATTTTTAATGAATTAATTTAAATATTTCACCAAGAAAAATAAAAAATCTATCTTAAATCAAAATGACCTGAAATTTTCATCATAAACCCCTTGAGTGATCCCACACCTAAGAGAAAAATTTTAATAAAAATTTAAGTTCATTTGTCCTACGATATTAGTTTATATTTTCAAAGTACAATATATTAATTTTGAAATTAAGAAAATTCATTAATCAATAAATTAACCTACAATTACATAAATTTCCATAAACAACAAGAATTAATCTACTAACCCAAACTTATGAGGTCAGTGAAATATAAAAAAGTTATAAAGTTAATATAAAAAAATAGCATCTAAATTTTTTTAAAAATTTTTAAATTTAATATTTGTTAATTCATTATTCACTTAGACCAACTCTTATTAATCTAAAATCCTTAAGAGAAGGTTATAACTTCATCTGAAGTTCACCTGTACAATTTAAAAATTTTGAGAAGTATTTTTATTTTTGACTAATCAATTACAAAATTATTAAATTTTGAAAATATTGAAATAAATAATAAATTCCAATATTTTAGAAATTGATTTTTGGATGAACATGTGAGGGAGATTATTAAAGATTTGTGATATATTTAGTGAAATTTTGATATTTCTCCCAAATTTGAATATAGTCATAATCAACCTTTGAGTAAAGGTTAAGCATGTTAAAGACTAACTTAGGAACAATGCCCCTTGTTGAACTCACTTTTGGTTGAGGTCTAGCTGCTGCCTCCTTAGTAGCCTCGGGTCTAGCCATAGGACTTTCCGGTTGATTATTCCTAGAGGACTAGAAAAGTAACCCTCACTATTAGAAATTCTAAACTCTTCTTTGCTCAACTTGAAGTTCTACATTTTGGTCATAACCTCTAGCACTTAGTAGGTGGGGTCAATATGGGGGAGCTCAAAGAGAGTCCCTATAGGATTACCTGGCCTTAGGATTAACCCCCTGGGTGGTCTGATCTTGGTTGGTTTAGCTTGCACACACTACACTCTTTCACACACCCCAAACTGTAGGATCCCTTGATTTGGTCTGCTCAATCCTTTTGGAAAACTCATATCGGTGGACCCAAACCCCTAGCCCTTGGCTAAGAGGGTTAGGACCAGCATATTGAGCATCCAAAATGAGTCTTCATATGAATCCTATTGGTTTGACATGGCTTCATGACATACTTGCCCACCTAGCCCAAATTCACCAAATTACCAAAGTGCCCCTCATGACCCAAAATTTTCAAAAATTCTGCAAAAATTCCCAAAAATTCCAAAATCATCCTAAATACTCTCATTTTTAATTTTGAACTATAACATTGACCCAATTTGACCAATTTGATCCATTTTGATAAAAAAAACCCGAAATTATCCTTAAAGGCCCAATTTCACAAATTAGCCTGAATCTTGGCCCAATTGACCCCAATCTTTCCCAATTTCAATTCAAAACCAACATTCAACATCCTTAATTTCAATTGAAACCAAATAAAAGCCTAATTTGTTCCAATTGCAGGCCCAATTTTAACCTAAATCAAAAAGCCTTAATTTTGACCCTATGTTCAAAATCCCCAAATTGAGTTTTCAATTCAATTAAAAATCACTTGAATTCCTTTCAAAAATCTGCATGACATCTCCCTACACCAAATTAAACATTTGATTGACCCATAATTTAGCCTAAAGTCACCCCATTTTTAAAACTCCAAGCCCACCACACTTAATTCTAAAACCCCGAATCCATAACCCACATGGTGGGAAATTTCTTCCCATCATCCATTGTCGGCACTATTTTTGGTGTGGAGTTTGCAAAATCATTCCCTAAGTCTTAACTTCATGATCAAGTCATTCCATATTAAGCCTCATGGAAAACACCATCAAAATACCTCATAAACCCAAAAATCCTTTCTCATGCAAATTGACCAAGCCAAGGACAAGCTAGGAAGCCATCTCCAAGCCACATGCAAGCCATGTGAATCATCCTCATATCACCTTGGTATCTTCAGCGAAAGGAGGATCCTCTTTAGTAGTCCCCTCATACATGATTAACTACTCTTATGACTCACTTAAGCACATAATTAGCCCTAATCCACTTGGATGGGGACTTCACCATGCTAACTCAGCCGAACCACTAGATTTTCTTTAGCACCAAAACCTTCCTTGATAGGTGAGCTGTCGGCGCTATTTTTGGTTGGAGGAGTTGCTCATAAGAAGATATAAAGCTGTCGGTCACCTTAATCGAAATCTCTTCGCCCGCTTCGGAAGGATATTTTAATTTACGTATATATTCAGTTTTAGAAAAATATGGAATCAAACTGACCTCATATCGGAAGGATATTTTAATTTACGTATATATTCAGTTTTAGAAAAATATGGAATCAAACTGACCTCATATTTTTCATAGTTAAATGAGGCTCGATCAAATAGACTAAGGAATATATGACATCCGTTTGGTCTGTGAAACCTTTGTATTTGCCGACAAGTTCCCTTATTTAATATAAAGAGGTAAGTAGGTTTTATATTAAGTTGGGCTCGAACATGCTTCCCATAAGGGATCCTATAGTTAATTACATCTTAAATGTCCGAAATCACCTATGAAGACTCTCGATAAAAATCAGGAAATATTATCTTCAAGGAGTTTCAAAGGGTAGGACTATTCAATGAGATCATACGAAGAGGTGTGAAAGGAGATTGGTTCAAATTTGGAACATTTTATTTTAGAATCCAAAGGAGGAAGAAATAGGGGATATCATGGATCCGGAGGCGAACCTCAGTGACTTCCAAGCTATCTTAATATTTGGCTTCATTTCTAAGGAGAAATATTTAGGTGTTTTATCCTGCCAATTTTATTAGTTAGGGCTTACATTCGTCTGAAACTATCACACAAATAGCCTGGAAGATGTGAGGGTTTATGTCGTGGCAGACGACAACCTCAGAATCCTAAGACGAGTTAGGGCTTATATTGTATAGTAGGGCTATACAAACGACTAAAGATAAGGTGAGGATTTACGTTGCATAAGCAAGCAACCTCGAAGTCCTATGGATTTGTTGCTTATATCTAAGGAAGGAAGTTTTGTTTAGTTGAGGAAGACAGGTTTTGCTGTTGGAGATGGCTGTGTTGCCCACCATGCTAACTCCAAGCTCCCTGCTACGATGAGTTTGAGTTTTCTAGTGTGTCAAGTTATAATGTCAAATCAGGTGGCCCTATGGTTGAAGTTCTTTATATTTTATGAAAAATTGATTAGAGCGACACGGGTTTGGATCCTACTGTTCCCTCGTTCCGGCACCACTATTTTATATTGGACTCACTTAGTCTAAATGAATTTACTAAACACAACTTAATGAGCTTCATACTTTCATTTAAACCGTGGGAAGCCTCGTTAGCAACCGTAGGTTACCTCCTCCGAGGGATTTCCGATCATCCGATAGAGATGTCTTAATTTAGTTGAAGTTGTAGTTTTGTGTGATGTTTGTGATTAAATTTTGAGTTGTTTTATATTTTAAATGTTGTGGCGGTGAATTTTATCTTGGTTGATTTTATTTTTAGATTTGATTTTGGTTTTGGTTTTATGGCTACCCTAATAGTTTTAGTTTTCAAGCAGGGTGGCATCATTGTTTAGCATGCAAATTTGCAGGTATAAAAGTACACTATGAAAGTAAAAGAAAGACATCACTGAAAACTATAAAAGCGTACATGGCGAGTCTTCTTGTTCTATCATCTTAAACTCAAAAGGCATGTTAAGGCAGTTTATATGAAATAGGGAAGAAAAATTTTGACGACCTATCTAACCCTAAGTCATATCTTGGTGGGTCCTTAGGAGTTTAATTAAGGATGATGTTGTCAAGCAAAATATAGTAAGTTTAGTAGATCTCCGAGATATCCAACAGATCTAGAGAAAGAAGCAGGCCCGTGCTACTCTCTCGCTGCCTGGTGAAAAATCCCGAGCTAATTTAAACTTATTATGTTGCTTAATAATTCATCCTATAAACACTCTAATGCTCAATGAACATTGATGTATCAATTATCCCTAAGAATAAGGTAATTATTATCGGTAATTTAATTTTGAAGATTATGTGGGTCAAGACCCTTAAAGAGACAAGTTAGTGTTATTGGAACACTTAACCAAATTTGGTCCTAACTAGGAGGCTTGTAGTGTTTGAACATCTTAGTTTGAATTGATATTTATTTTTCTAATCCTCATTTAAATGAAACTTGATTTAGCCTAAGTCACTACTAAGCCCTTAAGACCTAGGTGAGTGTCTTAGTTAGTTGTTAAAATGTTAAGCTTTAGGTGGTCATGATTCATGATTTGAATTTTATTTGAAAATCAAAATAAGGGTAATAAATTGATTAATTATTAATTTCAAAAGTCATACCCCTAAGTCCCGGATTCAGTTTATTTTAATAAACTTCCAAATTTTAATAATTTAGAAATTTATTAAATTATCTTTTCAATTAAGAAAGTGAGGTTGCCCATTTCCAAATTAAGATCAGAGGTTACCCATTTTCCTCCTTGAATTAAGCCTAAATGTTAATTAAGGCTAAATTTCAAAAATAATTAAGGCTAAATTTCCAAAATTACACATTTGCCCAACACTTTCCAACACTTCATAATTTGTCAAATTCAATTCAAATGAATTTTGAAATTTTTATCCTACCTCATTCATGGGTCAATTAAGACATCAGAGGAGAAAATGTGGTTTTTGAATGTTTAATTTAATTTATATAATTATTTTCATGTAAAAATAGGATTTTACAAAGAAAATTTCTAGCTTGACTAAGGAAAGACTTAATCCATTGAAATTTTTACTAGAGGTAGACGTAGACTAGGGAAGTTTTTGGACTAAATTTCATAATTTTTTGAATTTTATTTGAATTTTAAGAATGATTTTAATTTATGGGGTATTTATTAAATGTAAAATATTTTAAATGGGGAAAATTAAGTTTTATATTTTTGAGAAATCTTCCTAAGGTTAGAGAACTCAAAAGAGAAAATTTTATATTTTTCTAAGTTTTATTTGATTTATTGGAATTATTTTAGTGAAAACACATTTTTAGCCTTTAAAATTTTTTTTAAGCTTTAAAATTCAGTATCTTTATTTAGAAAATCAAGAAAAATATTATAATTGTTCCTAAGTTCTTAGAAAGCAAATTAGAACATTTTCATGAATTTTATTATTTTTGTGATTTTTATGGATTTTTAATTATTTAAATATTTAAAATAAGTTAAAAATCAAGTTTTTACTTTAAACTCCATTTTATTTTTAGGAAATACCCCTAATCATAGAGAACTCAAAAACCAAGTTTTATGAATTTTTGAGTTTGATTTTGATTTTTAAAAATCATTTAAGTGTCAAAAATGTTACTTATATTTAAAAATCAACTTAAGTTACCAAATGGACTCAAAATGCTTTGGAATTTTTATAGTGAGTTCTCTGGATCCTAAACAACAGTAGAGATAAAAAAGTAGTGGAGATCAAAAATCAAGTCATTTTATTGTTTGTATTTTTAAAAATGAATTGTCTTAGTGATTTAGTGTTTGTGAAGGTTTGTGAAGATTAGGTGTAGTGAAGATTAGGTGTATTTTGAATGACTTGGCTTATGAGAAATTTTTCTAAAGGCTTTCTGTTCATTATAAACCTCCCAAAATTTTCTTGGATTTTTCTAAGAAACATGCTAGTTTCCATGATTATTTAAGCAAATAATGCATATAAAATTAAAAAATATGATTATCTCTCTAAGGACCTCCTCTGACTTTGGAAAAATCAGGGAATGTTTCCTAAGATAGAGGCAACAACATGCTAAAATTTCAAGCCATAGTGTGATTTCTACAAGCGTGGAGAATCACTTTCTACAAGTGTGGAGAATCAAAACATCCAAATAAGTACTTAATTAATTAAAATTAAAATATGCATCAAATGAACTATAAATTATTTTCATATTATTCTCCTCTGTTCACTGAGCAAGAGAGTGTTTTTATTTTATTTTTATGATTTTTCTACACCAAGATATGTTTTTTTGAAGTTAGGGGTATTGGATCAGTCTTAGGGTCTAACCAATGGCTGAGGTGGAGTTAATTTGATTGCTTTAAGGTGGTTTGGTCATGTTTAGTGCATGGGTCCAAGTGATCAAAGCTTGGGTTTGGACTAGGTTAGACATGTCAATTGACCCAATTGATTTATCAATATTGTGTATATGATTGTTATGAAGATTTTTGGTGAGGGGTTGAAGTGGTTTTGAGTTCAATTGGTAGGTCAATTTGAGGTATTTCTTACATTTGTTTAATTTGGGCATGTTGGGCTAGACTTGGGTCTAGGTTGTGCTAGCCCTAGGATAAGTCCAAATTGAATTTTTCAAATTTTCAAGGGAGATGTTTTGAAGATTTTTCATGAAGGGATGGAGTGGAAATTTTAGGGTTAAGGATCTCAATTTGGTGAGATTTTGAGACATGGCCAATTTGGGGAAAATTTGGGGCGTTTGGACTTAGGTTAAAAATCAAATGAAATTGAGGCCTCACCAAGGCCAATTGACGGCAAATTTTGATGTATGATATTTTGATGTAAGGTGATGTTATGAAGGTTTTTTTCAACACAAATTATGGCCAATTAAGTGGGCTATGGGTTCAATTTGGTGGAGCCAAGCATGGGGCCAACATTGGGGTTTTGATCTAAATTAAAATTGGGCTTAAATGATGGACTAAGTGGGCTTGAATTGGGTCTAGATTGGTCATATCAAAATTGAGTTTGAGTTTATAATTGAAATTAGGGTAAATTAAGACCAATTTGATAAACATTTGGAGTGATTTAGGGAAAATATGGGCTTTTAAAGGGTAATTTAGTTTTTAAAGGGCAATTTAGGGGTTTTGATCAAAATGGTCAAATTGGCCAAATTATTTTAATCATTCTAAAGCACATGCAATTTTCTATAATGAGTTTTTGGGATATTTTGGAATAATTGGATATTTTTGAAATTGGGAATATTTAGGGGGTTTTGGGAGTTTTTGGGATATTTTGGAATATTTGGAATTTTTGGATAAGGAGGGGTATTTTGCTAATTTGGTCAATTTTGGTGATTTTGGGTAGTTTGGGTGTTTTCAAGGTGTTTGAAATGATTTTTGAACAAATTTGGGTATTTTTGCGTAAATTTGGGAAGTTTGGCCAAATTTGGGGTTTTGAGGGTATCTAGGTAATTTAGGGAAATTTAGGTGCATTCGAGGGTATCTAGGTAATTTAGGGAAATTTAGGTGCAAAAGGATAGGTTGGGTATCTTGGTAGAGTTAAGAGTGTCAACCACCATCAATAAGCCATGGACCATTGGAAACCCCATTTTGGGTCCTCTATGCTGTGGTCTTAGCCAAACCCTAGCCCAGGGCTAAAGGGTTTAGGGGACCTCCTACAGGAGTCTCCCGAAAGTTTCAAGGGACTAAAGCCTAGAAATTCTGGGTTTAGGTTAGCGAGTGATTATGAGTGAAAGTGATTGCAAGTGAGTGCCTTAGCCCTAGACCAACACCCAGGGTCAACCCTAAGGTCCAACAGTCCTAAGGGTGACGCATCTTGAGTTCCCCCATAATGACCGCACCTACTAAGTGCTAGAGGTTAGGACCAATATGTGGAACTTCAAGTTGAGTAAAGAGGAGTGTAGAATTTCTAATGGTGAAGGTTCCTTTTCTAGTTTTTTAAGAATAGTCAGTAGGAAAGTCCTATGGCTAAACCTTAGGCTACTAAAGAGGAAAAACTAAACCTTAACTAAAAGTGAGGTCAACAAATGGACCCCCAATAAGTGTGGTGTGTTGGGCAAGCACACCGTGTGTATTGGTGTTGACCGATGAGATCAACAAAACCAATACAAACTCCTAAGTCAACAGACCCAGAAGTATGTGTAGAGTTGTGTGTGTGATTTGTTTCCGCTAAGAAATTAGCAGATGGTCGTCTGATTGAAATGAAGGAGTAGGGACTCTTAGTGGGGATCGGAGAGTAAATTTTGAGTTATGAATTTCAAGTATTCATAAAGGATGAGTGTCAGTATATAAGTGCTGACGCCGAGGTGGGAATTAAAATTTGGGTATCAATCCTGAAATAAGAATTAGATGCCATAATCCATTTAAGGTGGTCTTGAAACTTATTTCAAAAGATGAGAATAGGATTGTGAGGGAGGACATAATCGAGATAGAAAACACAGAGGCTCACATCTGGCTCCAAAAGGTAACAATAGTGTAGAAGACGGTGACCATTAAGGACATGTCTCCATAAATAAAGGATTGTACCAGTTTGAGTTACCATTAGGGAGTGAGGTGACAAGGAAATATATGTGCTACATTAAGAAGGAAAGCACTAGGACTCACATCCAACTCAAGAGGTAACAAGAAAGTATATGCATCACTTTAGGAAGGAAAGCACTAGGACTCACATCCAACCCAAGAGGTGACAAGAAAATATATGTGCTACATTGAGAAGGAAAGCACTAGGACTCACATCAAACTCAAGAGGTAACAAGAAAATATATGCATCACGTTAAGAAGGAAAGCACTAGGACTTACATCCAACCCAAGCAGTGACAAGAGAATATATGTGCTAAATTGAGAAGGAAAGCAGTAGGACTCTCATCCAACTCAAGAGGTAACAAAAAAATATATGCATCACGTTAAGAAGGAAAGCTTTAGGACTCACATCCGACCCAAGCGGTGACAAGAGAATATATGTGCTACAATTAGAAGGAAAGCACTAGGACTCACATCCAACTCAAGAGGTAACAAGAAAATATATGCGTTACATTAGGAAGGAAAGAACTAGGACTCATATCAAACCCAAGAGGTGACAAGAGAATATATGTGCTACATTGAGAAGGAAAGTACTTGGACTCAAATCCAACTCAAGAGGTAACAAGAAAATACATGCGTCACGTTAGGAAGAAAAGCACTAGGATTCACATCCATAACCCAAGAGGTGACAAGAGAAATATATGTGCTACATTGAGAAGGAAAGCACTATGACTCACATCCAACTTAAGAGGTAACAAGAAAAAATGTCCTTATGCAGAAAATATGCAGATTCACACATGTGAATCAGTGAGGAATATGTCAATAGAATATGAAAATAATTGAAGGAATTAGAAGTTAGGTACAGATTCAGAAATGAGAATTAAATTTTAGTTAACATTTTTGAAAAGAGAGTCGAAAGTCAGGGACCGATCTCGAAGATTAAGGATAGGATGCCATGCTCCATTAAAGGGGGTCTTATAACAATCTCAAAAATGGTGAGCCAAAATTTGGGTACCGACTCCAAGAGTCATATGAAAACAGTGTAGAGAGTTTGTGATGTTGAATTTGCAAAAAATTGTCATGTGAAAAGGTTGATTTTGTTGAAAAAGATTTGTAGAGTTTTGTGGGGTTTTGTGCAGAATGTGAAATTCCATGGGGATGTGAAGAGAGTTAATGTAGATAAAGATGGTTGTGTTACACGCACAAAGAGTAAGAAACTCCAAAACCAAGAGAATCCTCTCAACAGATTTATTTTCTTTTCTTGTTGTTTTTATCACTTTTAATTTTTCAAAAATATGTCTTTAAAATTTTAATTTTAGTTGGTTGATTTTCAAAAGAATTTTTTTTGTTGTTTATAAAATTTTCTTAAAAAATTATTTATTGTTAAAGGTTTGTTGTTTCGTTCTTCATTCATTGAAATTCTGAACCAACGTGTGGTTAGTGGCTTCCATCCATCTCACAAAAAGGAAACCGATAGACAGGCACACTTCTGAGAGAAATTTTCATTAATCTGCTTCAATAAAGATGTCACAGATCAAACATAGGCTGATGCTTAAAAAGGTACAATATATAATCCATGTTAAAGTACATTCAGAACATTTCATGGCATGAATACACTGTAGGTTGAATATATCAGGAACATATCATATTGCTATGTAGAAAAAAAAAGGAAAGTGAACCCTCTGACCCTCTGTATCAGGTACGATGAGCTCCTGATCGAACTGACCTTCTAATCCATGCTCCATGACAAGAGTTCCCTTCACATGTACTTAGAGGTACAACCCTCTCATAGCTCATACAACAGTAGCTTTTCTAGTTTTGGGTCTGGCTGAAATCCATATGGTATTTTGCTGCCGTCCATCCTACGGAAGGTCACGGACACCCTACGGTTTTGTACCCCTGGAATGCAATGTTTGGCGACATCTGCCCCATTTTCTTTCAGAACCAAAACTAAACCAAGTGGCAGTGGAATATCTACAATTCCTCTGAACTTTCCAGGGCCGATAATGTCAATCTCTTTCCCAAATAATATATTGCTCTTGCTCATAAATGAGACCGTGCAAAAGGGTCTTATAAAATCCTGCTGATCAATGTGAGGAGGTATGCAGTCTCCCTCGTCATATATGTTAATGATGCAGCTATTTGGGATGCAGGTGGCTGGCAGTATGTTCCATCTGACCATCCTCTTAATCATCCACTTTATTGTAGGAGGTGGTGGATCTACCTGATCATGTCCAAGGATCCCTAACAGATTTTCCTATTTGTCATTTGTAAAATTATAGCAACAGCCGCACTGAATGGTGATTCTCCCTTTTCCCTGCATCCATTTCTTCGGCTCCGATTCTTTCCATGAGAAGGCCTGCTTGGCCTCTATCTCTCAAATCAAAGATGTAGTTGAGAATGCTTCTTTTGTCACTCTCGGAGAAAACTCTAGCATACAGCTCTAGGCCTTTCAGTATGTTGACGGTTCTTCCTTGAACTTCTTCGGAAAATTCAAATTCTCTTTTATTTACTTTGCTTATTTTGTAGTACTCCATCGTACTAGGAGTTGGTAGCTGTCGCGGGAATTCCTCACTCTGAATATCGGTAGGAACCCAAACTAGCGTTGGCTGATCTGGAACACGAGACTCGACATCTAGCTGGATGTACGACCTTAGGCTCCATGACATATACTGATCTGTCCCCAGTGGGACGTATGGCTCATCCATCATAAAATCTGAAGTCTGAGATCCATCGGTGCTGGGGGTACACTCTTCCAATGTACTAAAGCATTATAAATGTAGAATATTACAATCCAGGCATTCTACAAACGCCCCTGTTGCTGATGTCTTTGTAGGTATTTCAGCGTTGGGCGTCGGGCAACGCTTTCATAAAACATCTGAAGCTAAAGGTGGCTCTAGTTCTGTGATGAACTCCAGTTCTTCATCTGTGGTGAGTAGGCCGACAAAAGTTTCTTTGTGATGAACTCCAGTTTTTCATCTGTGGTGAGTAGGCCGACAAAAGTTTCTTTCATATCTGGATCATAAATATGCCCCTTAGGAATAGGGGTGATTAAGTTGTTTGTCTCTCTCTGATGTCCGCGTTCTTCTTGTAGAAAAGCCATCTGCTTCTTACGGCTGGCGTTCCTGTGTTGCATCCTGCGAAGCAAAGCACATGGCAGTCGTTCGTTATTGGTGGCTACTAGGGTGTTGCTACCATGGAGGTCAGATGGTGGGCCCTTCCATTGGATCTTGCTCTATTATCACATTCTTGACTTTGTGTGATGCATAATCTTTGGCGGTCACCCTCAGCAGTGAAGAAATCCCTCTTTCTCTTTGCAACTGACTACATTCATGAGAGGACCTTCGTAGTCCATGTCGACTTGGTTAAAGTCCATGTTGAAGTCTATGGTACCGCCCTACGACACCATTTCCTCATTCAGTGCAAAGCTCCAGCCATCATTGAAAGCAAATATCAGCCTCTATCCCGACATTTTTCTGGAAAAACGTCAGTAGGCGGAAGCTTGTCATGAACAAGAACAAAAAAAAGTATTTATTGAAGTGAATTTTATCTTATTTTAGTTAAATTAATTGTTTATTTATATATGAATTTTGTTTAAATTTTTGTGGAACATTATACTCAAAAGTGAAAAGGAGAAAATTTGAAGTTTAAAATATTTTTTCTCAAAATTTTCATTATATTGAGGTTAATTACAAAATTTGGACCCGGTCATAGACATTTGACACATAGATAACCCCAAAACAATCAAAGTTTCAAATTTTCAAAGCAAGCGAAGGCAAGTGGCATCAGGTTGCGTAATAGGTTTTCATATATCGTCCATTTATTGGTAACATGACACTTTTGCCTTGGAAGTCCACTAACTTGTAGGCTCCTCCTATATAGACCTTTTCAATGGCAAATGGTCCCTCCTAACTTGGTTCAAATTTTCCACCTATTTTGCGGCGTGCAAGAATAGGCCTTTTGAGCACAAGTATGAGGTCACCAGCTTTGAATGTCCTTGGGCAGACCAATTTGTCATGGGGTTGTACCATCTTTGCCTAGTGAAGCTACAAATATTGTTGTGCTTCTAGTCATTTTCCCTCAAGGTTTTCCAGTTCTTCAAGTCTGAGTTTTGCAATTTCTCCTATTGTGAGTTGGTTGGCAACAATAACTCTAAGAGACGGTGTCTGGATTTCTAGTGGTAGCACGACCTTGGACCCGTACACGAGCATATAGAGTGTACACTTAGTGGGAGTCCTGAAAGTCGTCCAGTAGTCCCACAAGGCTTCTAATAGTTTTTTGTATCAATCACTTTAGTTTTCATTCAGTGTTTTCTTCAAAATTTATGCCAATGTTTTATTGAAGGCTTCAACCATATCATTTTCTCTGGGATAGTAAATCGTAGAGTATCTCCAATCTATCCCATGCCTTTTGACAAAACTGTTGATCTTTGTGCTTCTGGAAGCTGTCCTATTGTCAAAATTATTCTTCGAGGTACCCCGAAACTGTAGACAATTTGGCTTTTGAAAAATTGAAGGACGTGTTGTGTCGTAACCTCACGTAACAGTACTGCATCTGCTTATTTGGAGATGTAATTTGTAGCGGCAAGTATAAACCTGTGTCCTTTGGAAGATG
>NW_018228417.1:46497-47306 GCF_001263595.1 Phalaenopsis equestris
GTGGTATGAGAACCTCAACGTACCCTTATCTGGTGTGATAAAAATCAAGCCGATCCCTGCTTTGCTTGGTATAACTATGCCTGACTCTTTGTCTTTTCTGGCTGATGAAGCATCGTCAGAGTACATCTCCCAGCGTTGCACACTGGAGAATTCCATTTATTGTATTTGCTCTTATGGTAACTCATCGTTGAGAGAGGACCCAGTTAACAGTGTGTGTAAATGCCATTGTAAATGCATTCATCAAACTCGAGTATGATTTGAGGATGATTTTGTTGATCAAGATCAAAGATAGATTGATCATGATCAGTTACGTTATCACTAGAAACAATTAAAACGTAGCTGAAATCACAATCATTATATTCATAAGACCCCAGAGGGACTAAAAGATAATCATACAAAGTCAAGGATTCGAGGATTTTCTTCCCCAAATCTGAGACAAATAATCTAGTAAAGGCAACCCCTATCCTACCCCCCTCCCCCTCCCGCGTGCTATCAATCTTTGCAGTGATGCTTTTCTTCTTCTTCTTGTCCTCGACAACGACGACTCTCCCGACGAAACCTTCATCTCGGGCTTGGAATGTTGCGGACTCTGAATGGAGGCTTGTCTTGATGCAGACTGGATCTTGTTTAGTATCTTCTTGGATGATCTGCTCCAGACCTCATTCCCTTCATCTTCTCTGGTATATACAGAAGATTATTTTGATGGATCCTGTACTTGATTGAGGACCCTCTTGAGTTCATCCCTAGTTGAACTCCAACCGTCTGGTCCAATACAAAAATCGATTGGGGAGATTGGCTCCGCCGCAATA
>NW_018228417.1:48653-56507 GCF_001263595.1 Phalaenopsis equestris
TGGGTTCAATGGGTATAATTTTAGGGTTTTAGGACAAGTTGGGATTTAGAATTGTGATGTGCTTGAGTGTAAGAGAGACCAAACCCTAGCTACTCAGGGTTTCCCTAAGTTCAATAGTCCTATGGGGACTCATCCTTGAATCCTCACAAGTTGGTCTTAACCTTCCAAGTGTTGGAGGTTCATTACCATTAATGTAGGGTTCAAAGAGAGCAAGGAGGTGATTTAAATTTTTATGTAGGTGGGTTCCATTTCCGCTCTTCTTGGAAAGTCAAAAGAAAAGTGGAATGGCTAGATCTTAAGTATAATGAGGCAAGAAAGACCTCACCAAAAATGAGGTCAACAATGTCAGAACTGATTCGACTAGAAAAGGAATCTCGACCAGTCCTCAGAACTTGCTTGGGCCAAATATCCTCAACTCCTTATCAAACATTTTATTACATTTTTTGTTGAAGGAGACTATGTTCAACGTCCTGAGAAAATCATAATGATCAATGTAGGGCAGAATGCAATCCCCTTCCTCGTAGATGTTGATGATGCAGCTGTTGGACACACAATCCACTGGCAAAACGTGCCACGACACCATCCTATTGATCATTCTCTTTATAAATAATGGCATGGGATCCACTTCATCATGTCTAATAATCCTTATAGGATTCCCTTCATTATCATATGTAAAGTTGTAGCAACAACCACACTGAATGGTAATCCTTCCCTTGCCCCTCATCCATTTCCTGAACTTCGAGTACGTTCTTTTCCTCAATAAGCTTGCCCGACCGTTGTCCCTTAAGTCAAAGACATAGTTGATCATCTTCTTCTATTTATATTCAAAGAACATATTGGTGTGCAACTTTAATCTGTCCAGGATCTTCACATATTTTTTATATAATCCTTCAAAATACTCAAAGTTTTGTTCTCAGACCTTATAAAACTTTATCAGCTCATTCTTGAAAATAATCTATTGTTGGCTTGGCTTGACAAACTATTGGATATATTGCTCCACATCCGGGTGCTCCCCCCTCCCCGTACCACCAAAACTATGATGCATTCTTCCGAGGTAATGTCGTACTCAATGCATCCTTTGCAGGTATAACCTCTAGTAGAGTATGATATATAGCAAGCTCCAATACTACCTGTCCTACTACTAATTGGGGTAGGGTATCCCCTACAAACTGCTCAACCATTTCTTCTTCTAGAGCAATTGAGACATGTTCTGAAGTTACTCCTATAGCCCGTCTTTCTTCTAACTAGTCAAAAAATTTTTACCTGGCAACGATTCAAGTTTCTAATTTCCATTCTTGTTAAGGGTGTCTTCCTATGTATAACACCGGAAGACTCCTCCAAGGGGGCACTAATGAGCTTGCCCTCTGTTGTTACGACCATAGACTATATCTGTCCAACTCTCTCTGTTTTGTTGTCATTTCCTTTGATTTTTTTTTCAACTCCCTCAAATTTTTTATTTTTTGTAGATGCATTTCATTCCTTCTTTCTGATTCTAAACTTGAGCACTAGTTGTAGCCCTTCCATTTCTTTTCGACTAAGCACATTTAACAGGAGCCCCTCATAATCCATCTTGACCTGCTCAAACTTTGGATCAAAATTTATGTTGGCTCCTTATTCTCCTCTCTATTCATCTAGTGTGAGATTTATACCATTTTTAAAAGAGAAAATCAACTTCTTGCTCAACATTTCCCTATAAAAGACTAGAAAAGTCAGAGTGTCAAAATTTGAAGCAAACAACATGTAACGGTGCTTCTTGGGAGCAAGTGTTGTCTTTCAAGTTCATCATTAAAACAACATGACACATAATACTTTTTTAAGTATCATTCCATGAATTGGAAGCATGAGCTTTTCGCTGTGACAATCTGCTAGCTTGTAAGATCCTCCATAGTAGACTTTTTCAACCACGAACAATCCCTCCCAAGTTTTCTTAAATTTTCCTCCTATGTAACATTGTGAAAGAATAGGTCTCTTGAGAACGATGACTAGATCATCAACTTTGAACGCCCTTGGGCTAACCAGTTTATCATGGGCTTGTATCATTTTGGCTTGGTGATTTTCAAGTTCTGATTTGATAACAATCTCTTTTCCTTGAGGCTTTCGAGTTCTTCGAGTCAAAGTTTGGCATTTTCTTCTACTGTGATCTTATTATCCACAACAATCCTGAGGTGAAGTAGCTGCACTTCCAAGGGAAGCACGACCTCAGACCCATACATTAGTGCATATGGAATATACCGAGTTGGAGTTGTAACAATTGTCATGTAAGCCCATAGTGTTTCTATCAACTGCTTGTGTCATCCTCTTTTGTTGTTGTCCAATGTTTTATTTAGAATTTTTATAAGGGTTTTGTTGAAGGTATCTACTATACCATTTGTTATCGGGTAGTGGATCATTGAATACCTCCAATCTATCCTATGCCATCTAACAAAGTTATTGATTATTGTACTTTAGAAGGTTGAACCATTAACTGAGATAATTCTGCATAGACGATGAAACGATACACAATTTTATTATCAAAGAACTGGAGAACATGATGTTCTTTAACTTCTCTTAACGGCATTGTCTCTGCCCACTTTGAGAAATAATCGGTCGCTGCAAGAATTAATTGGTCTTTTTGAAGACGGAGGGTCTATAAGACCCAATTGAATTGTGCCCCAACTGTCAAATGGACACGGTGTGATTGGCTAGTAGTATTTTAGCTTCTTGATCTTCATCTTCAAATCTGAATGATGGAAACCACATAATCCTTTCTGCACTTATCTGTTGAATTTTTGAGCTTCCGATGTGCTTAGGCATCATAGCGACATTTGGTCGAGGATTTTCTTTATAGGAAATTGTCTACCAAGGCATATGACAATGCTCCCTTCTTTATCTAATGTGATGTTGACTTGTCCTCTGGCAATTTTTGTTCTTTAAGTATTCAACGAACAAATGGCATCAGTCTTCATTGTCTTTAGCCACTCCCAATATATTTTTTCCATTTCGCAACCTATGCAAGGTGTTGACCCGATCCGCAATTACACAGTAATTTAACTTCCAAAAGATTGTCAAAAACTTGACCCAATTTATATTTAGCGGTCAGTGTGCAAAATTAATATTTTATAAATTTTAAATTTTTTTATTAATAGTTTATACACTAGGAGTACTAGGCAATTATATGTATCTTTCCAAGTAATATAGGGCTTTCATTAAAACCGCTGGATTGATCCCATAGAGAAGCGAGGTAAGAAATCCCTTATTAAAACCGCTGGATTGATCCCATAGAGAAGCAAGGTAAGAAATCCCTTAGAATAAAATGTAGTCTACTACTATAAAATTATAGTTTGGAATGTCAATTTTAGTGTTTTTTCTAATAACTATTCCTAAATGAAAATCTTAAGTTTAAAACAACCAACAACTCCTAAAGGAAAATATTAAATGTAACGATAATAATAGTTCCTAAATGTAAATATTAATTATAAAGATAACATATTTGGATAAATTGGTTTGGACAATTTTGAGATGATAAAGCCTACCCTTCTCATGCAATGACCTAGATAATATGTAGGAATGAAATACTTAAAAGAAAATATTGCCAGTAACAAATAAGAGCACACCTATATTTTACCTCTTCTAAGCATAAGAAACATTAACTAATCTAATGTCGGTGTCGACATGTAATTAGCCACTCACCATTAGACTACCATTGTGCCCTCTCTATAGGACATACCAGTGACCCTTATTTTCAACTTTAGACCAAATTGATAAAAGAATCTAGTTTGTCACCCAAGAAACATCATTTCTCTGCCCATCAAATCTTATCTCTTCATCTATTTGCATTCCCCTTAGACAAACATCATGGCTCTTTCCAAAATAAAATGTGGTGCTTACTAGTTGGTTAAATCTCAGCCCTCTTGGGTTTGTAAGTTTCTCAATAAATTTTAACATTATATGTGATTAATTTGTAAAGTAAATTAAGAGCCCGCGAAAATACCATCACATTAATGAAATAAGAGAATATCTAAGAAAATATAAATTCTTAAACATTGCTTCCATTTCATTGTAAAAGAAAAGTAAAATGAAGATAATAACATAAGTAGTAAAAAGATTGATAGAATCAAGAAATATATTATGTTCCAATAAGTGTATAGGTACGCTTAGTAATTTAGTAGTTTTATGCAACTATCTGTCTCTTAGAAGCATCTAAAAGAAATAGTTCTTTAAATTATATTTCCTTAAAAGTTGCAACCGGTCAATGTGAGTGCACTCAAGTTGCAAGATCATTGCTATACTGAGTCTTAGTTTCACCTATAGCAAATTTTAACATAGCCTATTGTCATTTAAGTTAAGTTAATGAAGCAAAGGGGATATTACTCATCACATGAAATTAAGAATTACTTTATCATAAAATAAATTTTCATACAAAAAGAAAAATGTAAGGAAAACTATTCAAAAAGCATGTATAAAACAAAATAGAAAACTTCATTAAATTAAGGCAAATCCACTAGAAAGTATTTACAATAATTATAAGATAATGAAGAACACAATACTTAGTTTTTTCCTTTGAAAGAAAGATGAAAATCTCTTCAACAAAGTCTCCAGACATGTTGAAAATCTACATCTCCATCTTCTTTCTACACTCACGCTAAAACTCTCTAAAAAATCCCCACTCTAGACTCATCATGAGAGATGTCAAGCCTCTTTGTCTCATGAGGTACCAAAAACTTTTTTTTTCTAAGAGACAGACCTCTTCACCAGAATAGATGCATCCTTTCACTCTAAGAGACACACCTCTAGTCTTTCCAAATGTCTAGATTCATTCCATGAGTCATTGGGGCATGCATAGTGATCCCGACTTTCTATATAGAAGTAAAATGTGATGTATGTGATTATATGCTTAATTTTTTTAATAGTTATTCTTAGTTTTCAATAAAGTCAAAAACTTGATTTAAAGCAAAAGCTAGGTATTTTTCACTACAAAACAAATAAGAATACAATTATAATATTTAAATATGGGATACTACGCAAGTATACATATAGTTACAAGTAATATAGGACTTTTTTATGAAGCCATGAATATCAAACCCATAGGAAAAATAAAAATATGCACTTTAGAAAACTAGAAAGTTTAGATGACAAAAATCTACTTAGCAAAATATTCTTACTTAAACTTAAGAAACTATAATAGGAATCAAAATTCAATTCTTGTTGTAATTTTTGGATTTATGAAAATAAAGTAAGCAACTAATTATTTTAACTAAATATTTTGAAGATGAAGGCAATATAAACAAAATATGTTTTCCTTATCATGAATCAGTAATAAGTATAGAAATTCTGTTGTGGAGTATGCTAAATGTTTTGTGCCAAAAAGGAGCAATAATATTCTTTACCCTTACTAGGGATGTTATAAAGAACATTAGCTAATCTATAGTTTGAATAGTCTTGAAAACTGGTTAGGTAGGGAAGATACTAGCTCTCACTCTAGAGTTCCCTCTTCTCCCTCCACTTGAGCGCTAACATCTCGTATCATAACCTAAAACTACAAATCAAATTAGGGGCTTTAGCCTGTCACTCTAAAGTCCACTAATTAAAGTCCTCTAATTGTACACCTTTGAAAATTTTATTTCTCTATTTATTTGCACTCAAACCCATGAACTACATTCTCATTCATGAAATCGATATGTGGTTTTAATTATTTATTGACTGAGACAATACCATCTCAGATCTTACATGTTCTCACAATAGGTATTAACATCTTAGTTAGCCAAATCAAGAAGTAAATGAAGTGCAAGGTTTCAAATATCATAACTTCATCCAACATTGAAGTCTAATACTTCACACAACTTCCTTTCAATACTTAATTACTTATCATTTTATAAAGAAAACTACTCAGAATCCATGGAGAAAACACAACTACACTTAAGTTTAAAAGTAGAAATCATGCACACAAACAAGATACCTAAATTTAAACCAAGTGTAGTCACAAACATAAACACTTATCTCAAATCCCCTCCTTCCTCTCCACCAAAAGTTTTAATGTTCCTTTTAATTATCTTCCTTCACTCACAATACAAAACTAAAACTCAAAATAAAAAGAAAGTGGTTGGTGCCGGCGGTGACGATGGGCGGTGGCAGCGGCAGTTACTTTGATGAATGATGGCTCTAATGGCCGATAGCTGGTCTCTTCTTTTGAAGATTCAAGTCTCCTTTATTGAAAATCCAAAAGGTGCGTTGGTGACTCTTCAAAATTTGTCTCCAGTCAATGAATCTTAGAGAAATTCTTCCTTTTAAAAGCCAATTGAATGAATTTTTGTGTCCATGAGCTATTTCTCACGTTTTTACCAAGGGTTGCTTCAAACACCTCTTCAAAAATTTGTCTAAATTCAATGAATTCTTAAATAACTACTTCTGGCGCTTAAGCAGGGGTTACCTAGTGCTTAGACGCGAGCCTCTGGAACTTAGTCGTCTGTCCTGGGCGCTTAGGTACCCAAGTTCAATTTTGTACCTTCTTCATTTTTGCACCAAATTTGACCATTTTTCACTCCTTTTAGCATTTTTCATCTATTTGATTGTACTCAAAAGAGAAACACATAAACACATTTCATTAAAGCGCAATACCTCAAAAATAAGCATAAAAATATGTATAAAAATACTATATATTTTAGGTGTATTAAAATCTCCCAAACTTAAAATCTTACTTTTCCTCAAGTGACTTTTCAATCTTTAAAAAACTAAATAATTAGATGAGGTATATGAGTTTCTTTAGGAGTTACTAAAATCTTTTTGTAGAAATATAGTAGTCCAATTTAGAAAAAATATTTGTAAATGAGACCAACTTAGAGTTTAGAAATTTTTACTGTTAAGAAATATGAAAATATTAGTTATATCTAGTTCATAAATTTTGTAGATTCTCCAAATAGAGTTTAGGCATTTTATCTTCTCCACTTAAAAATTTTTATTATGAATAATTTTACTTACTATATTATATCCTTAAGCTTAAGAGTTTCTCAAGTCTTATATTTTAGAAAGATCAAATGTGGAACCAACTTTTGATTAGGCACTAATCCGCAAGCTTCTCTTCCTATTTTCATATTTTATTTTCTTTTTAATTTTCTTTTTCTTATTCTTTGGCAAGAATTACTATATCTAGATAGGTCTTTAATAAATTTGAATCCCACTCTTCCTTTCCTAAAGCAAAGAGTTGATATTTTTCTTTCACTTAAAAGCATAATAATAGTTTTTAAAAATTACTCTCCATAAGAAAAACTTAAGTTTTGAAAATAAAAATCTAAATCATCTAAATTTTTCAAAAGTATAGTTTTTCCTACAAAAGATAGTTACACTATACTTAGCATTTTCCACACTAAAAAATTTTTAACTTAAGTTTTTCTTCATTACTATAAATTTTAACTAAATTCTCTTACTCATTTTTATAATCAAAATTTTACTTCCCTAATATAACTTCACATACGTGATCATTTTTATTTAAATCAAAATTAAATTTATTTGAAATATATTTGAGAATAAATTTCAAGCTTTTAGAAAATCTTTCATCCCTCAAGTCTTTAGAAAATTTTTAATTCCCCCCTCCCCCCAAAATTGAATTTTTAATAAAATAAAACATTTTAGCATCATATATAAATATTGGTAGGAATGAAAACTAGAAAAAACATGCTTGTAGGAATTTTTATATCTTAAATATGCTAGTACAAAAATTAAAAATAGGAGTAAAAATTAAATTGATCAAATTTTAATTTACTTAACGTGTAGAGATTCTTTAGACTTTATGGTGGAGTATAACATAAAAGGAAACAAACACAATAACAATCATACATGACAACAGATAAAGAAAAATAACTGGTAGTAAATTGAAAATTT
>NW_018228418.1:0-3808 GCF_001263595.1 Phalaenopsis equestris
TAATACTACGGGTGATAATAATCAGCAATGGGGAAACAATCATGTAAACCCATTAGGAAACTAGACAACAAGGGGAATAATAATTATAAATCTATTTATCCTCCAGGTTTCAATAGTAATCTACAATTTAAGGAGAAGAAGTTTTTCATGGAAGAAGTGGTGTTAGAAATGGGAAATCAGTTACAAAGTCAATGGGCTACAATTAGAAATATTGTGAATCAACTTAGAAAAATCACAAATTCATTAAGTAATAGATCCCAAGGAACACTTTTTAGTAAAATTAAAACAAATCTGAAAGACCAGAATAAAGAGCAAGTAAAAGCCGTTCAACTTAGAAGCGGAAGAGAGTTGGAAGAAGAGAGTTGGAAAGTGAGGTTAAAAAAAAGGAAAGTAGAGAGAGAAGAAATTGAAGAATTAAAAGAGGATGCTCCAAAAGATTCTGAAAGACCTATTTCTCCACTTATAGTTAACTTAAAAAAACCATCATCTCCATTTCCTCAGAGAATTTATCAACAGAAGATGGATAAGTAATTTTCAAAATATCTGGACTTTTTTAAGATGCTCACAAAAAACATTCCATTTGCTGAAGCCTTAGAACAAATGCCAAGCTATGTAAATTTTATGAAGGATACTCTCAATAGGAAAAAGAAGTTTAAAAATAATGAGATTGTTGCAGTGCTATAATTCAAAAAATGCTTCCTAAAAAGCTTAAAGATCCTTATAGTTTTACAATTCCATGTGCAATAAGAAACACATTTTATGGGAAAGCTTTATGTGATTTAGGTGCAAGCATTTACCTTATGCCATTATAAATATTCAAAAGATTGCGATTAGGAGAAATAGCCCCAACTACTTTAACTTTGCAGTTAGCAGATCGTTCGATAACGTACCCTAAAAGAGTTATGGAAGATGTCCTAGTGAAAGTAGATCAATTTATCTTTCATGTTGAGCTATTCATTTTATTATGTTGGATATAGAGGAAGATAAGGAGATACCTATCATTTTGGGGAGACCTTTCCTAGTCATACGAAGAGCAATAATAGATGTGCAAAAAGAGGAATTAACAATGTACGTTAATCATTAAACTATTACTTTTAACATTTCAAGATCAATGAAATATCCTACAAAAGGTAAAGATGATGAATGTTAATATCCTACAAAAGGTAAAGATGATGAATGTTATAGAATGGGTGTTATAAGATTTCCGAGTGAATGTCATTTCAAATCTAATTATGAAGAAAAATTTGAAGTAAAAGATTTGGAACACGAGCAAGAAGAGGAATTAGATCAATGTGAAGATCTTTTAAGAAAGCTTCAAACTATTTATAGGAGAAAGTTTTGAAATTTTGGACACGATAGAAAAAGATAAAACATTTTGTCCATCAATAGAAATTGAGTTAAAGTTACTTCCTGATCATTTAAAATATGCCTTTTTAGGAGATTCCTCTACTTTATCATTTATCTACATTACCTATTATAGTATCCTTAAATTTAATTGATAAGTAAGAACAACTTGGAAACTTTGAAAAGATATAAGAATGTCTTTGGATGGACATTATCTGATATTAAGGAAATAAGTCCTTCAATTTGTATGCATAGAATTCATGTGTAAGAGAACTGCAAATTGAGGGCCCATCCTCAAAGGAGATAAAATTCTGTTATGAAAGAAGTTGTAAAGAAAGAAATTTTAAGGTGGTTAGATGCTAGAATTATATATTTGATTTCAGATAGTGCTTGGGTTAATCCAATTCATTGTGTTCCTAAGAAAGGAGGAGTGGCCATTAGGAGTAAAGAAAATAACGCATTAATACCTATCAGATAAGTTATTGGGTGGCGTATTTGCATTGATTATAGGGTGGCTAATATGCATTGATTATAGAAAATTAAATCTTTCCACTAGGAAAGATCATTTTTCATTACCCTTTCTTGATCAAATGTTGGATAAACTAGCTGGGAATAAACATTTTTTCTTTTTTCAGGAAGGAAATACTGGTTATCAATAGCAAACAATTTTTACCAGTACTTATGGTGCATTAGCTTTTAGAAGAATGCCCTTTAGTTTATGTAATGTCCCTGCTATATTTCAAAGATGTATGATGCAATTTTTTGTGATTTAATTGAAAAAGGGATTGAAGTATTTATGAGAATTCAAGTATTTATGGATGATTTTTTAGTGTTTGGAACTTCATTTGACTCATGTTCAAAATATTTATCAAAAGATCTTAAGCGCAGTGAAGAAACAAATTTAATCCTTAATTGGGAAAAATGTCAATTTATGGTAGCAGGAGGAATTGTATTAGGACATTAAATATCAGAAAATGGTTTGGAAGTAGATCCTGCTATAAATTTACCTTATTGTTAATTTACCTTATCAAACAAAAATGTAAGGGAGATTAGGAGATATTTTAGGACATGCTGAATTCTACAGGAGATATATTGAATACTTTTGAAAAATTGCTAAGCCTTTATGCCATTTACTGGAGAAAGATGTAATTTTTAAATTTGATGAAGAGTGCCTAAGAGCTTTTGTGTTATTATCCAATCAAGAAATTAAAAGAACTATGGAAAAATTGATTGGTCAGTCAAACTTGATTATGCGTTGTTGGCTTATAGTAATGCATACAGAACTCCTATAGGAATGTCCCCATATAGGCTAATATTTAGGATAGCTTGTCACTTCCCAGTTGAACTTGAGCATAAAGCATATTGGGTGATTAAAGAGTTCAATTATAATTTCAAAGATAAGAGTGCCTAAGAGCTTTTGTGTTATTAAAAGAAAAATTAATCACTGCACCAATTATAATTTCAGTAGATTGGGGAAAACCTTTTGAACTGATGTGTGATGCTAGTGATTATGCTATTGGAGCTGTTTTAGGACAAAGATATGATAAAATTTTCAAAGTAATTTACTATGCTAGTAAAACTCTTAATTAAACCCAAATCAATTAAACAACAGCTGAAAAGGAGTTATTAGCAATAGTATATGCCTTTGATAAATTTAGATCATATATAATTAAACTCATGTAGTAGTGCATACAGATCATTCTGCTATTAAGTTCCTAATAAACAAAGGATGCTAAACCAAGACTTATAAGATGGATTCTTCTTTTGCAAGAATTTGACTTTGAAATAGTAGATATGAAAGGAACTGAAAATCAAATTGATGATCATTTGTCCAGACTTGAGTTAGAAAAACTGCTCTATTTTGAAAAATAAATTAATGAATATTTTCCAGATGAAAAACTGTTAAAAATTAATAAGTAGTGTGTTCCATGGTATACCAACATTGTGAACTTTCTTGTTAGTGATATTATACCCTGCGGAAAGACATACCAACACAAGAGGAAATTTATTTTTAAATCTAAGACTTATTTTTGGGGTGACCCATTTTTATATAAATAAGGAAATGATCTAATTATTTGAAGAGTTGTACCGTTATAAGAGACTTATGAAATTATCCAAAAAAGTTAGAATTTTGATTTTGGGAGACATTTGGGTGTTGATAAAGTAACATACAAAATTTTACAATCTAGATTTTATTGACCTACTATCTTTAGAGATAATAATGCTTGTATTAAAACTTGTGATGGATGTCAACAAGTAGGTAATATTTCTAGAAGAAATGAGATGCCCCTCCATTATATGCTCAAAGTTGAAATATTTGATTTTTGGGATTAGATTTCATGGGACCGTTTATACCATCTTTCGAGAATTTATATATAGTATTAGCAGTGGACTATGTATCCAAATGGACAAAAGCGTTGCTTTATCCTGATGTGATGCTCAAAGTGTTGTAAATTTTCTTAAA
>NW_018228419.1:0-351 GCF_001263595.1 Phalaenopsis equestris
TCTAGAATGTGTGGTAGTTATGAAATTATTGTGTGATAGGTGTGGTACGTGTGAAATTTATTATGTGGTAGGTATGAAATTATTTGTAACAATTAGATTGGAATTGTAGTGGCATATTCCTAATCATTAATTTAGGAGGTGTCACTAGTATAAATAGGGGTAGAGTTTTTGAGTTTGTATCAAGTCAAGTAAATGTGATAAATAAAAGTGAAGCTTATTCAATAAGTTTTTGACTTTTGTCAAATCCTACAAGCTTCTCCATTCCAACAAAGTGGTATCAGAGTCTAAAAGTTCCTTTATAGAGGAAATGCAAACAGTGGCATGGTTTCCTTCCAAGTCCCGATGCTTAAG
>NW_018228420.1:0-495 GCF_001263595.1 Phalaenopsis equestris
GCACCTGGATCTATAAGAACATGGGGTGATTTAGCCCAAAAATTCTTTGCTGAATAGTTTTCACCAAAAAAAACAGTGAAGCATAGAAATGATATTACACCTTTTAATCAGTTTGAAGGGGAATCTATTTATGAAGCTTGGGAAAGATTTAAAGAACTCTTAAGAAAGTTTCTACATCATTCTATACCAGATTGGTTAATAATTCAAATTTTCTATAATGGATTAGTTGGATCTCTTAGATCAGTTATCAATGGCACTGCTAGTGGTTCATTTATGTCAAAACCATTTCATGATGCTTATGCTTTAGTTGAAGAAATGGCAACTAATAATTTTCAATGGCCTTCTGAGAGGGTAAATCCTAAGAAAGTAGCCAATATTCATGAAACTAATGCATTCACTATGTTAGCAAATAAAGTTGCTGCAATTTCAAGGAAGTTAGACCAATTTGGAATGAATTTTTCTCAACCAATTTTCATGATTGAAGAGAATTCATTA
>NW_018228420.1:572-1087 GCF_001263595.1 Phalaenopsis equestris
ATAACCCAGGTTGGAAGAACCATCCCAACTTTAACTGGAATAACAATTCAGGTGATAATAATCAGCAATGGGAGAACAACCAAGGAAACCCATTAGGAAAATGGAACAACCAAGGGAATAATAATAATAGCTCTACTTATCCTCCAGGTTTCAACAACAATACCCAATTTAAGGAGAAGAAGTTGTCTATAGAAGAAGTGGTGTTACAAATGGGAAATCAATTACAAAGTCAAGGAGCTACAATTAGAAATATCGAGAATCAACTTGGGCAAATAGCAAATTCATTAAGTAATAGATCCCAAGGAACACTTCCTAGTAATACTAAGTCAAATCCAAAAGATCAGAATAAAGAATAAGTAAAAGCTATTCAACTTAGAAGCAGAAGAGAGTAGGAAGGTCGGGTTCAAAAAGAAATTGATGTAGAGATAAAAGAAATTGAAGAATCAAAAGAGGACCTATTTCTGAGAGACCTATTTCTCAGCTGAAATTTGATTTGGAAAAACCACCACCTCCAT
>NW_018228421.1:0-8647 GCF_001263595.1 Phalaenopsis equestris
TGAAGTAGTTGGTATCTTGGAAGGTCGATCATGGTTAAGGAGGGTTATCTGTTGAAGAGTGATGGATGGTTAACTTTGTAGTTGAGGGTATCGAAGTAGACAACAATAGTTTGCAGAGGTAAGTTTGTGGATGAGAATAGATTGTAAGTTTATTTAACCTAGGAACATGAAGGAGCTGTGGAATTTGCGAGTAGTAGAAAGAAGACCTTTGTTGGTGTAAGAAATTGAGTGTTTGTTCATCGTCGATCAAGGCGTGCTGGGCATCCTGATAAATTTGAGGGTTGAATTAGTGATTAGGATTAGCAGTAAGATGGGTGAAGGCCTCTATGTCTATGAATCAATTTTTAATGGTCATGGAAGGTGCCATTATAATAGTTGAGTAAGTAGGTAAGTTGGACATCTTAATCAATTACGTACCAGCAACAAACATCAGTGTGTGTTTGTATCTGATATGCTGTTCTACAAAGTTAAATGTTGCTTTTACACTTTTGGGAGATTGGAATGCTGGGTGAACTATGCTGGAGGTTGTGCCTCCTTGTCGTTGGGACTAATGGCCTGATCGACTTCTACCTCTTCCTTGATTGCAGCTGTAGTACCGCGAACCTTTTTTTCCTATTTGGTTCCCTACCGACCTTCCCTTCCTATCCTAGCCTTTTCCTATTATATTACCTTTCCTTTTTATTTTCTTTCCTTTCTTATGACCTTTTATTCCTATTCACTAGCTTCTATTACATATGTGTCATGTGCTTGTTTAGATTTCAAATTTTGATTGTTTTTGATTTCAGATTGTGGCCTCTAAGATGTTTTCCCGTCTGAGGGACTTATCTAAAGACGAGAAGTTGCTCCAACTGTTGCTCGTCTGAGGTGGCGACCATTCCCAAAGGATCGAGTGGTACTTCAGATGTATTTTGATATGTAGGGATATTAATCCTTACTTAAATCCTCTGCAAGCTTTCCAAACATCCCCCCTTACTGTCGTCGTCCCCAGATAGTCTTCCCATCGCCGCCCTTTGTTGTCCCAACCACCTTTCAGACCCTCACCTTTGTTGTTGCACCCCTCTAATCCTTCCCCTTGCTGTTATATCTCTGTCCTCCATCTGACATCACCAGCTCAACCCCACAAGCCTTCCCTTTTTTTTCATATCGCTGTCCAACCATTCCATGCTTACTGACACCTCAAAATAGCCACCCAAAATCCGTTCCCTGTTACAATCTCCACCTTCCAACTACCACCCAACCATCCCAATCACCTACCAACAATCCCAAACCCCTAAAGATCATCACTATCAACTTAAATCTGTCATAATGTGAGTTTTTATGTTGTATTTATTGTAATTCCCCTTCCAGTGTGTGAGTAATCGTTTCTTTTGAGTAATAATATTTGCTTTCCCTATTTTGTATATCAAATATCAGAGCTAGCCTAACTTTATTCATATCCTAGGGTTTCCTAGCATCCTCCTTACCCCCTCTAACAAAATTTTTTCTTTCATATTCCCAAACCATAGCCACATTTTGACATATCCCTAATTCTCCTTTGCTGATTTATAACATCAACCCTAAATTAAATTCTCGACACCGTCGACTAGTCCACTAGACCCTTTTTCATCTCTCAACTCTAAACCTTAGCCATGCCACCAAGGAGATACTCCCTCGAGTCTACTCAAGAAAAGGTGCAGCAAGAGATCCGTCGACATTAGCGGAGGCTTGCGGACATTAAGGATGAAACCCACTGGGAGACTACCCTCAACCTAAATCGGGAGAGTTGAAGGGGGAGCCAGAGACGAGGATCTGAATGCCTTCTATCTGAAGGATTTTAGTGATGAAGAAGGAAAGCCATGAGACTTGGAAATTCAATATCGAAGGAGGTCGAGAGAGGAGACCACACATTTAGAATGAGAGAATCTGAAGATGAAGCGAGAGATACAATGTCAATTCCTACCAGTTTACTGCAGAAGACAACTACAGACCTTAGCTTCAAAAGGGGAGAGACATCATCACTGAGTGACCACTCCATCTTACAAATAGAGTTCAACTTCAGGATCTTATAACCAAAAGAACACCTAGAAGAACATTCACGACGATCGTGTGAGAAGAAAAGCTGATTTAGAGTGGAGAACATGCAGAACCAATCCACATTCCAAAATCTGTCACAACCAAAAAATTTTGCAAGTACCAGTTTAATTAGACTGCACAACCAGTAGGTGTTCTGTTTCAAGGAGTAGGACGTTATTGAAAAAATAGGTAATTACATAGTTGACATTGAAGACGACGAGGACACAAAGCAGGAGGACTGTCTTCATATTAACAGTGATCCAGAAGAAGATGAAGTCTTTGAAGAGGATTCTCAATTTTCAACCAATGAGGAAGAGACAATTGATTCCAATTGAATAGAGATTTCAACTGAGGTAATATCAACTGTTCTAGAAGGTATTGGCTGATGTAATGGGCATTCCGACAGAGTGCGAGATTATGGTGTCTCGAGTTAGGATTTTGAAGACATTGAGAAGAGCATCAACTGGATTGCCCTTGGATATCCAAAGGGGCCATTAGTTTGGTGAGCCGAGATTAGACACATGACAACCCTCAGTAATAGAATTCAAATCATTTAAATCCATAGACTAATCTTTGAGTTGCCCCTACTGAGGGAGGTCCCACATATAAGAGATGAGACTATTTTGTGCCATGTCCAAAAGTTTTCTAAGAGTCATTCAAATTTTAGATTCAGTTCAGTATAGTACTCATCTTCGGATGTCCATGCAGGAGGGTTTGAAACCCAACTTTGAAATTTGTATTAGGAGCTTGATGAGGAAGACAACTCTTCTATGAGATCCAGGTCTTGTCAGTAAAGAAGAGAGCTCTCTTGAGTAGTTGTTAGTGAGTGATGTGCGACCTATCACAAATTTCACCCCATAGTTGATTTATCCTCACATATTAATTTATCAGTTATATTCCACAGAGGACGAGAGGTGGACGAAGATTTTAGACTTAAGAGAGCTCAAAAGTTACATTATAGGAAGCAACATATATATGTAACTTTAGCTTATGATGTGCCAAGAAGGGATGCATATTCATTTTATCAAGACCTGTAGTGGAATGCCACATGATGGACCTTTTAGCGGATTGCGATTTATCTGCTACCATCAATATGACTGACTTGACTATGTGCTATAAGGAATCAAAAGCTGCAACGAATGAAGCCGAAGCCATCCCAACGACAGGAGATTGACGTGGGAGCTTGGGCCACGGTACTGTAGCAGCTACAACACCACATTCCTTTTCTTCCAATTTGATTTTTTGTCCTTTCTATTACTTGTCTTGCCCACCTCGCATTCCTTCTATAGCCTCTACCTATTATTATATTACCTTTACATTTTATTTTCTTTCCTGTTCTATGTCACTTTATTTCTATCTATTAGCTTCTATTACATATTGTGTTGTGTGCTTGTTTAGAATTCAGATTTTGATTGTTTTTTATTTCAGATTGTGGCCTTTAATTCGTTTTTCTTTTCGAGGGCTACATCCAAAGACGAGAATGTGCTCTTGCTGTAAATTGTTCGAGGTGGTGACTGCTCCTCAAGGATCGTGTGGTGCTCTGATTGTATTTCGACCCCGCAGGGATATTTATCTTTACCCAACTCTTTTGCAATCTATCCATCCATTCCCCCTCTCTGCCACAGTCCCCAGACAACCCTCTCATCTATTCTCCCACAGTCCATCGCCCTTCCCCTTGGCCACGCCTTGCTGTCCTACCACCTATTTCACTATTTTTGCTTTCCCAGACCCTCACCTTTGTTGCAGCCCGCCAATCCTTCCTTTTGTTGTTCTACCTCTATCCTGCCATCTGACATCACCGTCGCTACCCCACAAACCTTTCCCCTTGCTGTCATATTGCCATTCAGTCATCCCATCCTTACTGCTATCCTCAAAACAGCCACACAAAATTCCTTCCCTATTACAACCCCCTCCTTCTAACCACCACCCAACTATCATATTGCCATTCAGTCATATTGCCATTCAATCTTCTACCAAGACTTCCAAACCCCTAATGACCACCACCACCAACTTAAATCCCGACCTAGTGCGAGTTTTTGTGTTGTATTTGCTATAATTCCCCCTTCAGTGTGTGAGTTGAAATCGTTTATTTGCTTTTCCCATTGTGGTTTGGGTTAACTCTGGTATCATTCATTGTGATGAATTTAGAATCATTTGCTTATCAATTTGTTGGTTGAAGCATTGTCACGAGCAGCTTTATTGGTGATAATAATTACTTCACTATGTAAGATTGATGGGTCGAAGCGTGGTGTGAATGGCAGTCTTGAAATATTTTTAAGCTGTTGGTATGCCATTTAGTGCTATAAACTATAATTTATTTCGAGTCAATGGAGTAACATGCAGTTGTAATGACATCGACTTTAACTTTTACATGAACTTGATATTGTGTCATTGATTGCTTATTTATGTACAGATTGTGTAGCTCATTTTTGTGTTGGATAACTCATGTCCTGTTGGTGGATTGCAATCTTTGATCAAGCGTTTTCCATATATTTCAATAAAAATCGAAGTTGAGAACATGCAGAAGAAGAGAGGAGTGAGAGAAAACAACATCAGGTAGAGGCGAGATTTTGATCAACCAAGATCCATAAGCTGTAATTATGGTTTTTATGCAGTTACCATTGGTGCCATCAAGTATTCTTAAAGCCATTGGTTCAAACTAACTTGAGGACTTTACTAAGTGGGATGCTTTTTTATTGTAAGCTGAATGTTTACTGTCCTTTTTTTTGGCCATCAAGAATTTGATTTGGACAGGAATAGAGTTTTCTTCCATTTTGGATGATGAGCTGGCTTTGGAACTGAAAGAAGTGGTGCTCAAAAGGTTCATGGGACATAGAGTTCTACAGGCTTTTGATGATATAGATTTTGAGGCTTGGATTCGGATGCCATTTAAAAGATAACTCGTTGATATGCTAAGAAAAGCAGCAAGCAGAAATTGGAGAGGAGATGAAATATTGGAAATAGAGGAAGCATTTTCACTATTCCATTGTAATTCTCTGCAGCAAGGTTATGTACAAGAACTCATAGTTATAGATGATAAGTATATGCTATTTTAGTAGTTGATAGTGATGGATGTTTGTGCTGCTCGTTATTGCCATGAGATGGAAATGGTTTGATATATGGATGACAGTGATCAAAAGTGATTGCTGAGGGACAATATTCCTTTTTATAATTTTGAAGTGTTTGAAAAGATTAAAATTCATGTTGATGTCTAACTACATCCAACTAACTGTTGCAATCTAGCGAAAGAATGTTTTCAAACTGAGTGTTTCAAAGAATGTTTTCCCTATTCAAGTAACCAAATGAGCTTGGGGGTAGTTTGGAAATGTACACCTAATTTTAGAAAATGCCCAATAGGATAAGATGTGTGGATTAGTATCATATATGTCAATGAAGTAAAATGGCCTACATTTTGGTACATGCAGTGGCACAATGCACCTCCAGTGCCATCTACCTAGCGTGACATACAAAAGTGCACATTTTTTGCGCTATTTATAAGCAATGACGCATGATGCATTGCACTGATTGTACGGGCTATATATTGATTTTGAGGATTTGGTATTAAAAAAATTATATATATGTATATATATATATATATACATATATAAAAGGGAAATTTGTCATGGAGTACTTTGGAAAGACCATTGATATTTATGAAAAAAGCCACAATATTAGAGAGTGATTTTAAGTCAAATGGAAGCAATCTTCATTTAACATTGTTGCAAACGAATATGAAGATGGTAAGTTTGACGAAGAAGATTTTGATTTATGAGATAACCATGATATTGATGAAGGAAGTTTTTTTGATTTGATGATGATAGTTTTTTTGTTGATGTTTAGTTTAATCTCTTACAAAAATATTAGACTTACAAATGGATTATAAGATTTTTAATTGCAAGTGATTGAGATGTTGAACACCTAAACTTGGAAAAATTCTCGCGTGCGTGCGCTGAACCAATAAAAATACTCCCTTTACAAAAAATGTATGTCAGTGGGCCCTACTTAATTTTTTTTTTAAAATCTTATTGGACAGTGCACTCAAATTGAATTTGCGTGCGCTGTCCGCACCGAATAATCACTCCTAAACTTGACCATCGTTTTAGTTTTTTTTTTCTCATGATGTTTTATCCTTTAATAATAGTTATTCATATCAATAATTTTTATAGGATTATATATTTTGTCATGTTTAAAATCTCCTGCTGCCTTTCCACTATAGCTCCATGGGGACTTTCATGCTATGGTGCGCTATTCATTGACAAGTTGATTAATATTAATGGAAAAGGGATGTATTTAAGTTAACATAGATGGTTTTTATAATTATTTGCAAAGAATTGGTTTAACATCTTCAGGCAAATCTCACGACTAACAAATGTAAAATGATATCCATAAAGCTTGCCCCTAATATGTGGGACGAGACAAATGATGTTTATCTTAACTTTTGAGTTTTGATTTTCTTTTGACAATGGTTAGGTTTTCTTAGGTCCTATTCTCTAATATAGTCATAGCCGTATAAATAACCTTTCAAATTTATATTTTGCAAAGCCTTATAGATATGTTGAACCATATTTGGGATAAGACTAGTGACGTTGGTGATGATTATGTGAAATGACCTGTAAATGTATAGCATAATATTGAGATCTTACTTTCTATTTCTGTATAAAAGGGCTTGCTGAACTTTACTACTTGTTCATATATGTTTTATTTTTATATTAAATTGACGCGGCAACCGTTGTCTAACATTTACTTTCATTCAGGTACTAACATTTACTTTCATTCAGGTACAACATGATTGATCAGGGACTTGTCAGGGATCCTGTTTTTTCTTTTTGGTTTAATAGAAATTCAAATGATGGCGATGGGGGTGAAGTAGTGTTTGGAGGGTCTGACCCTAATCATTATGAGGGTGAACATACTTACGTCCCTGTGACACAAAAGGGATACTGGCAGGTGGATCCTTAATCCACCAATCAGATTGAATGGATTATGGAATTGATTTTCATATTCAGTTGAGTGGTTAATGTTGCTAATTAAAATTTTTTTTTTCCGGTTTTATTTTTTCATGCAACAGTTTGATATGGGTGATGTCCTTATTGGTGGCCAAACAACTGGTAGCGTTTCTAATCCTAAATCTTTCTTGTCATTTGATGCAATTGTACTTCCTAACATGCTTTTTCCTTAAATTTTTTATTTCCAGGATTCTGTTCCGGTGGTTGTGCTGCTATAGCTGATTCTGGAACTTCTCTGATTGCTGGGCCAACAGTAAGTGAGAGGCTATAGCTATCAATATCTTACATATTATTTTCCTGCGGTAGTCCTTTTAAAAAGATCTATTCATTTTTATCCACTCGAGATTATGAATAAAGGACAGTTGAATCATTTTATTGAAGGTTTTTTTTCTCAATGTTATCTATTTACCTTATTTTTTTATAATTTTTTCATGTTGATTCTTTTTAGGGGATAGCATTGTTTTTTTTTATCTTGGCTTTTATTTACTGGATCTTTCAGCAATAATACCGTCTTACCACATTGAAGAAAAAAAAAGATTTTGTGTTTGTATTGTAATTTTTACGTCTTACCACATTGAAGAAAAAAAAAAAAAGATTTTGTGTTTGTATTGTAATTTTTAAATACATTTCTGTTTGTATTCATCTGATTGTTTGTATCATGAATAATTGTTAATTTTGTGTCATTCCATTCTATCATATTTCTGTTCAAAACTACTGAAAATGCAACATGTTTGTTCTGTTTATCACTTAATTAGATATGTGTATGTAGATGCATCTCATTCTGAGCATGCAAGTGTAGAAATAACTACTATTTGGCTGTCTTTTATTCATTTATGATTATGATCGCAAGTCTTAGGAAGATGTAGCTGTACTTTTTTTGATAGTACATCTAATGCAACTTATGTGAAAATATGTTTCGGAACTGATGATGGCGTTTGCTTATTTTTAGAAACGAAGCTATTAAATCACAAAGAGATTTTTGGGGCTTTTACTTACGCACCACCAATTCCTTTGTATTCACATATCAGACGCCTAAACTTTCATTTTTACTCCCTTGCTTTTGGCCATAGGTAAGGTGGCCTGGATGTAAAAAATGAAGTTTAGGTGTCTGATATTTGATTACATAGGTATTGGGTGGGCATGTAAGCAAGTTTCCCTAGATTTGTTTATGTTAAGAAAGAAATATCTTTTCCAGCAAAAATGAAATGTTATTTTGTGGGAGTTGATCTGTGTCACATGTTAGATGGTAGGGATGTACTTGAATAAAATTATGTATGTAGAGAGCAAACAAAAAAAAAGAGATAGACCACCTTAAATAAAACTATGTATTTTAGGAGGTAAGAATTTGTTAAATTGTTAGATGAGAAAATTAAACTTCGTGCTAGAATTTTCCTTCATGTGGGATGTAATGACTTGTTTTGATAAGGTCATGAAAAAATTAGGAGCAAAGAAAAAAGGAATTGCACATACATTGTTTGAGTGAGAGATAAATGCGCTTTTAAGTGGAAAAAAGTGTAACTATTTAGAGTATAATAATAATATCAATAGTAATAATAATAGTAATTGCTATTGTTATTTTAATTATTATT
>NW_018228422.1:0-902 GCF_001263595.1 Phalaenopsis equestris
ATTCATGTCCCTCATGAATCAAGATTACCTTTCTTCCGTTGGCATACTTTACCCATTTCTGTCATGGGAAAGTACAGTCAACTCTTTTGACCTTCTAGATCATCTGTTCAATCATCTTTAGATAGAGTGATTCAGAAGGCCATTAAGGACATTCTGATCTTTATATGGGGTCAGACCCCCAATAAGTGTGTCAGTGGACTAGTTCCACCCGGGCATTATGTAAAGTAGGTCCCGCACTGGGTCCTAAACTCCTAAACTTTGCATTTCTGTCTCCCCTCAGAGGATGATTATGCTTTTATGAGTCCCACACTGGGTCCTAAAATATTTCAATCTTGCAAATTAAACTAATACTATGCAAATTTTGAAAATTTTGAAATTTTCATTAACCTGGTCTTTAGACTTCCCTTTGTTAGCTTTAGTGTTTACACTAAAACTACAATATTTTGGCCATATAACTAACCCCAGCACTTTCTTTTAATGACCCACCCAACGCTAACATTCACCTGCAACCTGCGAACAAGCCGTGAGGCCTGCAACGTTGCTACTACCATCAAGTTTGGAACGGGATTTGAAGAACTCGAGGTCACCCTCGAGAAGGCTCCTTTTGTTGTTGTGAAAGTTGCTGCTCTAGAGATACAAGAGCCAGCTGCTGAATTCAACTTAAACTCCTTTAATGATTTTCCTGTTCACAAGAAAATTAAGACCTCTACTACTGTCGCCATAACACCAACAAAGACAGTTTTCCCCACTACTAAGGGAAAAGAAATCATGATAAAAGAAAATCCGATTGAAGGGTTAACTGCCTTACCTACAACTTTTGAAATCGGATCAAGTTTGAAGACTACACCGTTGACCCGGTTTCAAAGAAGAAACCGCAATAGGAAAGCCCGAAAGGCAGCTAA
>NW_018228423.1:0-2115 GCF_001263595.1 Phalaenopsis equestris
TTATGAAATCCAACCAAACACAAAAATAAAGTTTAGATATGCAAATACATGACAATCGAGTTGTACGTACGTAAAAGCCCTATAAATAAAGATGTACATATATGCCACTTATTTCCTATGTATTTACATATGCAACATCTAAACTCCAACTTTTTTACATGTATGCAATCTTATCTGCGCCTGAAAGGTGCAAAACAATAATATTTTTTGTGTGATATGAAAGATTGGGTGGTGTCGATGTAAAAATGCAAAGTATAGGTGTTAGATATGTAATATTGTAAATACATAATGTTATGGTATAACTCATAGACAATATAGGGACAGACTTTGGAACAAAGCGGGGCAAAAAAATCTGTCTAAATCGGGAAGTTACATTACCTGGGTAATGTTGTAATCACATATTATTCTTAGAGTTTACTCCAAGGGTTATAAATAGGACTGTTTCTAATCCCAGCAGACATCCCTGAATTCTGTAACCTATTTCTGAATATTGAAAGAAATCGCCGCTCTTCTTCCGAGGACGTAGGCATTTTTGCCGAACCTCCTTAAACCTTTGTGTTCTTCTGAATTTATCTTGATTCTATTTTTCTTCGCCCTAATTTCTCAGCACATAAGAATTGGGCGGTACGATAATCTCCAACTGTAGCAACGGTCAATAATTCAATTTTCCATCTCCTACCTTTTTGGATATTTATGATGTTCTAAGCTCATGAATACTAATTGAAAAACTGAAAGCACGAACAAGAGAGGATGGGCATCAGGCCTGCAATGCAAAAAAATAAACAATCATTTTTTGCATGTGGCTGTTTACTTGTCTTTTCAGAATTTTGCAGAATTGTTTAATTCATCATTAAAATTCACAGAAAAAGAAAAAAATCTAAGCTTTTTTATATTATTTTTTTTACCAAATATAAAAGATTTACATTCATACCGCTCAAATTCTACGTATTTACATATGCAACCCTTAGATTTTAATTCTTATGCACATACCACTTCACCCATCCATCCATCCATCACATTTTTATCTATTTTTATGGGTCATTTACATGCATTCCACCCATTTCCTACGTATTTGCATGTCTAACATCTAAACATAAAAAATATCATCATTTTAACTTTTAAAAAGTGAAATACACTTTTTCATGCATAATTTTAAACTTCAATTTTTACGCACGTACCACTTTATCTATGCATGAAAATATGTATTTCAGTTATTCATGTGATATAACTGCGAAAAAAAAAAGATGACAGACATGCAAATACGTAGGAATTGAGCTGTACATATGCAAATAACCCATAAAAATAAATAAAAATCTAATGGATGGATGACATTTTGATTATTGTTTTTCGTTGCATCTATACCACACTTTTCGGCTATTAAATCCTATTCCTTCTAACAAGAGTTAAAGGCTATGACAAAACAGAAGAGGAGAAATTAAAGGCATGTCATAGGCCCTATCATCACCTTGCCTTCTCAAGCGGCTCATAATGCTGCAAAAATGGGAAGACTTCAAAGCCTCAACTGTGGAGGAATAGGTTGGGGACCAAAAGTAAAATAAAATATGATAAATGTGAAAAAGGTTTTAAGAATTTTTTGTTTACAGATTAGCCCAATTGATTCTTGCTTTATATTTTCATTCATGCAAGTGTTGCCATGATTATCGACTTTCTTCATCTCTATTGTCTTCTTGAGTACAAATAGATATATAGTGTCTGATCCATTTCAAATACAAACACGTGCGTGATACTCGTCCGACACGTGCTGAACAAACATGTCTCACGTCCAACTAAAGACTAATTAGACGTGTGTATCTGACACATATCGTTAAAATTACATTTTGATTTTATAAATAGTAGTAAAATGTTAAATTTAATTTTGATGATTTATATTGTTGTAATATTCTAAGAAATTATTAATGATCATATACTATTAATTTTTGTTAATTTTTGATTATTTATTGTTTTTAACTACACGATGATTTTCATAGTTTTTTTACTTTTTCTTTACCTACTATTTTGATTTATAAATAATATGATAGTCAATTATATTCAAGCAAATAACTCATTATGTTATCATTTTCCATTATTTTATGTTTATTTAATAATGTATAAATA
>NW_018228423.1:2180-5260 GCF_001263595.1 Phalaenopsis equestris
TTATGGTATATATACATACAATAAAAATGGATATTTATTTATATTAATTGGAATCATTATCTCTATTGCACAAATACAATTTATATGCAATACAAAAGCAAAATAGGCCTTCTTAGATGCTAAAAAATTTCAGCATGATTTCAGTATATCCATAAATAAATGCAATAATTAAGGCAGGTTAATGATGCATATAATTAGGGGTGTAAACGAGCCGGACACGAGCGAGCCTAGGCTGTTCCTTTATATTTCGAGCTCAAAAAGCGTGTTTGTGTTTGGCTCGTTTGCTTAGCGAGCCGAACATGAGCCGTTCACGCACAAAGAGATGTTTTGACTAGTCGTTTTAACAATCCTAATCACGTAGTTATAAGATGTTAAGAATTTGGACAAGATTTAAAACCTCATTTGAATATAATTTAATAATTTTTATTCTATTTTCTTCATCGATACTTTTAATTGATTATAAATCTTTGTAGCCTTGTAGTCAATTAAATTTTTTAAAAATACTACTCATCAAAGATATAATATAAAATTGATTAGTAGTATTTTGAGCTAAAACGAGCCGAAGTTGTTTGTTCGTGTTCAACTCGTTAATTTAGCAAACGAGCCGAACACGAGCTTCTTAACGAGCCGAACACAAGTTTTTCACGAACAATGAGCCGTTTTGACAGCCCTACATATAATGAAAGGGCCATTCAAATTAGGACATCAAATTCTTATGTATTTACATATCTAACACCTAATCTTAATTTTTTAACACTCATACCATCCAAATCTTTCATATTACATAAAACATACCACTATTTAACACTAAAAATGCAAAACAATTTTTTAAATTTACAGGACACGCAAAAATTGAAGTTTATGTGTTACATATGTAAATGTATAGGAATTGAGGGGTAAGTATGTAATCCTTTCTTTAAATTTTTCTGCAATGTATTCAACAAACCACATGCTATAAAAAAAACTCACCAGTGCTGAAAAATTGATTTGCATCGTCGTTTTTTCGGGCGTCAAGATGCATCACAGAAACAAGTCCACTTAACTCGCCCATCCGGCAGCCTTCGGGCTTGACAGACAGTTGAAGTAAAGATCACCGCAGAATTTGTGAGCCGTCTGACATCTACGCTGTCGTCGTTTCATGGGAATACTGTGGACAGATTTCATACTGCACGGCTCATGATTTGATTTTCTCCTTACTACGTATTAAGGAGGGAGGACTCTCTCGCTTAATTTCTCTATCGTCTCCACGATCATCTTTTTCATTTTTCTATAGGGGCTTATTAGAGGGACTGAGAATTTGGGCACGTAGAATACATCTACTATCTTCTTCTACACTTTCTTTACACAGATCTCTTCCAGATCATGTGAAGTCACGAACAATACAGAACCCTACGTTCTAAAATAAAAATTCAACAATATCCAATGCATAAACTTTAAACTTTCATTTTTACATTCAAAATACTTTAGTGCCACATAACTATGCTTTAAAATTTGTTTCATATTAAAATTTTTAATATTATGCTGGTAAATATAAAAATATAGGTATTATATATGAAAATACATAAAAATTATGTATTATGCTTGTAAATAGCCCAATAGAAAAAGTTTTCACCTAAACTATAAATTGGTAATTTCCAAATTTTATTTTTAAAAAAAATTTTTATCATGCATGTATAAAATTTGTATGCTATTTCTTTAAATTAATGAAATGTTATTTATGCAAATTTATGGTTCATTAAGTTTGAATTTAGAAATTGCTTTCATTTATTATACAAGTTAATTTTTATTTATATTTTATTTTATTTATATTTTGATTTTAAATAAAATCACTTGAATTAATTTTATAATGAATAATTTATAATTGTATGGATCAACTTATATTAAAGAAGAATATTAAGAATTTATATAATAATAATAATAATATGCACTCAACTAGATTTTCTCTCTCACTATCTTGATTAGGAAATAGATAAATAAATAAATAAATAAATAATATGAAGCTCTGATATAATAAAAACATTAATTATCCCATGAATATTAATTCGACTATTTTTTGATTGAATAAGCTAAGTAGTTAAACTTGAGCCAGCTCCTCTCACCAGCTTATGAGCCAGATCATTTGAAAAGAAATTAATTTATAATATTATTAATGTAATAAAGTTTTTACACGTGGAGTCCATCTATCGAAATAGGTTGAACCGAGCCCGCTATTCAAAGTGGCTGAAGTGAGCCCAATTGTTGAAGTAGCTGAAATTGACTAAATTTGATTGTTTTCTCGGTTTTTTTTTTAAACTCGGAGTCTCTAGGTTGTCGATTTAATGTCGTCTTGTACTTCACTTATTCAAATAAATCTCCCACCCAAATCATATAAATGATTCGAAGATGTGAGAAATCGAAAAGAATGATATACAACAACAAATAGGCAACAAATCAAAAGAAACAAGCGGAAGACTTATGTATAGGTGATTTTAGTGTGATTGGTCGAGAGTATACGTCCAAACAAATCCAAACAAGATTAGATCGAAGTACATCGAAACACAGCATCCAAAAGAATCCATACATAAGTCACTCATAACCAGAGAATTAAAAAGTGCATTTTTGTTCTAGGGTTAAGCGTCTCTCAGGTGAACGTATCCCTTTGGTTAATTACATCCTCGGGGATACCTAAAAATACTATCGATAAAAGGAGTTTCACTTATATTATCATGAACCTGGAGATCATGTCATCGAAGGATGGTTATTTAGTATGAAAAGCCCCGATGCTTCAAAGCTTTATCAAAGCCATCATACAGAAAGTGAGTTTCTCACATCTTAAATTGGTAATGGCTCGTCAGCATCAGAACCTACGAAATAGCCAAAATCATATTGATAGGGATATCTCTATACATCAGAGCTCACCGGGCCATAATAACAGAGAGTGAATCACTGAATACCAAACGTTCAAGCCCATACCATACTCCAAAACCTCTTGGTGAGGCATGCTTAGTGTTTGGACTTTAGCGTCGTCATATAAGTCGACTACGTTGACCAAATTAGGCTTGACCATCATCCGTTTTTCCTTCGTCGCCACTTTTTTCCTC
>NW_018228424.1:0-879 GCF_001263595.1 Phalaenopsis equestris
AAACACATTTAAACCTACAAAATATGCACATTATTTGGAAGAACATTGAACAATATTCAAGCAATGTTTGATTTAGTTTGAACATTGTTTAAAAAATTTGCAGTTTGGTTATATCAAGTTTCAAACTAGGTTTGAATTAGCTCAAGTTAGTTTGAATATGGTTAAACATTACTTAGAAAATGGTCTCGCAAGTAATATGACCTCAAATGAGGATCAGAGTTAGAAACCTCTATTACAAGCCATTCCTTAAGTCTTTTTGGAGCTAGGGTTCAATTTTAGCTCCGTTTCTATCAACCCACAACTACTGATTAGACTATTAGTAATTTATAAATAAAATAAAATGCCACTAACCTTGAATAATTGATGGTTGAAAAGTTAAAATTGTCACAATGAAATTTTATTGTAGATTGATTACATGAGCTTTGAGATTGCAAGAGACAGAATATTTGGGACGACATATGTTTAAAAAAAAAAAATCCTATGTTATAAAATACATGTGGGACAATTGGGTTGAGCTAATAGCTAATAGCTCTAACTCATATATTATTATTGAAGACATCTTTAGCCAAGATAAATTTTTAGGTATATATTTTGAAATGATAAAATAAATAAAAAAAATTATTTAATTATGATTGTTAAGAGAAAAGATTAGATTTATCATAGTAATGTCTTTTTGGACTTGGCCAGCTCATATCATACTCGAGCTCCTAACTTCGAAGGCGGTAGCTACTCGGAAGGTTCCCCACCCTTTGTTAGAACTTAAAACACTCCACAGCAGACTTCAACGTAGTTTATTACTTTTCCAACGGAGTCCAGTCATTAGGTAGAAGAAGGGCGTTGCAACCAGCGAGCGCCGGCTTAGTCGGCGGCGGGCGCCAT
>NW_018228424.1:989-3340 GCF_001263595.1 Phalaenopsis equestris
CTTGGGCGGCGGCGGCCGCCATCGCCCCAAGCTTCGCTCTTTTCCGTTTCTGCGTTTTTTTTGCCCCTTTTCATTTCTGATTCTTACACCAAATCGGAAAATTTGGAAGATCTGTTTAGAAGCAGCCTTTTGCCTTCTTACAGCGGTCAACGTTTTTTAGAGAGGGTTTTGAGGGAATTCATGGGGGCGGCGGCGGACTGCAGTGCACCGGCGGGGGGTCAGATTTTCAGCGCGTACGATTGCGATGACGACTATCAAGAGGTGGGCCGGCAGTTGGGAGAATCAAAGCGTTGGCCGCCTGGTGTTCGATTCCATCCCACCGATGAGGAGCTCGTGCTCTTCTACCTCAAACGGAAGATCTGTCGCCAAAGGATAAAGCCGGCCATGGTTGGTGAGGTTGACGTCTATAAGTGGGAGCCATGGGAACTTCCTGGTATTCTTTGCATCTCTAACTTCCTCCCTATTTAGGTCTTCTTTTTCTCTTGTTTGCAACAGCTATCATGATGTGTTCTGTTTTTGTTCCCTTCTTGTACCAGCCTTATGAAAATAAACCAATTCAAATAAATTAGAGATATTCCCTGAAATTGATTTTCTGGTCTTTTCCTTTTCTCAAATGGGTGTTGACTGTAGTCTTAGCTATTCATGTTAGGAAGAAATGATGGATCTCCGCAGTAGTTCTTAAATCTGGATAAGTAAAGGCCAACTCTCCAGAGAATGCTTTAAATGCCCTCCCTTCTTGGTTCCTTTGTTGGGATTAAAAATTTCTAAATTAATAGGCATTTTACTTTTCACGTGTTCCTATATTTTACCTGGAAATACAGCAATTATACAGAAATCTATGATGTAGAACCATTCCCTTCAACTCTAATTTTGCCCGTTCAGCAAATGAATGCATTGAGTTTATTGGGCACAACATTGATCCTTGGTCTCTAACAGGTAGCTTGCAAACCGATGGTTTAGATTAGTGGTTCATGCTACTTGTGGCTCTCTAGGTTTTGGTTGCTTTTGCCGTGATTAAACAAGGTGATATAGAACATCAAGCTAATTTTGAAAGCCTCACTATATTATCAAGTTTAAGGGGTTGTCCAATAAAAAATTTAGAGCAAGATTTAAACTAAATTTTGTTTGCTGGTCAGTTTGGACAAAATAAAGCAGTCGATTTTATAAATTCAGATTTCATGGATTTCGATCATAAATCTCGAATTTACTAAATTTTGTGAATCAAGGGATTTAGTAAATCCACGGCAGACACTTTGCGAGAAAAGTAAGATGTGAAGTTACCTTCCTCTATGATTTTGTAGTTGGAGCAAAGCGGAATGAGGTGAAAGATGGGAGTTTCGGATCTCTGTACATTGCAATTCTGTCGTTGCTTTCCTAGTTAACTCTAATCGGGATTGTATTGTGAGTGTTCGGCCATGAAGGTGATGGTTTTAGGCGAAACTAGGAGGTGGAAGGACATAAGCGAGGGTTTTGGGCAAAGAGAAGTTTGGGTGAAATGGAGAGATGGGGAGGATGTAGGCGAGGGTTTCGATTAGATAAGGAAAGGAGAGAGATTTGCGCTTTTAATTTTTTTTAATTTAAGATAATTTTATTAATTTAATTGATTAAGAGGTAATAAATAATTCATATAGTATCAGATTAATTACAATTAGATAAATTTATATGTAATTATTTAATAGTTATTTTAAGAACATAAAATTATTTAAAATTTAAATTATATAGTAAAATACTATGTAGTTCTTGATTAATATAACTAATAATTAATTAATGTTTAATTATTGCTAAAAAAGCAATTTTTAAACAATATTTTTATTAATAATTAAGTAGTTTAATGAAATATTAATTATTAATTAGCATAATTAATAAATAAAATTTAAACTGAATTTAATTACATTTAATAAGTAATTTTTATCATAATATTAAAATAATCAGAGTTTAATTATGCTTTTTTTTTCTAACAAGTATCACAAGTTTTTAAATCCTGGAAGAAGTTGCCAAATAGTTTGATCGGATTTAACCTGATTTATTAAATCTGTTACTAAACAATTTTTAGGATTTAACCCTTTTAGGATTTACTTAATCTGGATTTGAAGGATTTACTAAATCCTACTAACTTAATCGAATCGGTTGCCATACATGCTCAAAGTGCTAAATAGTGAATCAATAGCTATTATATCATCACCAAGCAAAAATTTATAAAGAGCTTTCAAGCATGGGGCTCAAACTTTCGATCAAATAAGTTTAAAATTTCTATATTGCAACATTGCTCAAAGTGCCGAATTATTTTTTATTTACTTTAAATATTTGTTTATACTTTATTAGGAATTCGAGTGGTTTACATTTTTATTTGC
>NW_018228425.1:0-944 GCF_001263595.1 Phalaenopsis equestris
TAGGCCAATGTTCGTAGACTCATCAAGTTAAGAGAGGCTCTAGGATTCACTAAAACTTTGGATAACACAAATCTGCCGATGTTGACGGAGATAAAAAGGAGGGTCGGCCATACCGAGCAACAAATCTTCATTTGTGAAGGTTACCCCAGGCTGTTCTTTCAATGAACAAACTTCATCTGAGGATGTGTTGGCCAACTGAGCTAAGCAAATCTCTAGGTCAAGCAAAGTTGTAACCAGAGACTCTCTCATCTCCTTTGACAGGATCTAAGCGTATTAGATGCTTAGTCGGGTCGACAACCTCCTAAGTTGAGCTAGCACATTGTAGTCTATTTTGTATGATCCTTTGATTTTATCTTGATTATGTGGTTCTTCCACTGGTGGAGGTGGAGGTATCTCTTCTCGAGTCATTATCTGCTTTCTTTTGTATGTTGGAGCTGTTCTTCATGGTAATACTTTATGCTCCTTAAGTTAACTTATGTGATTTCTTCTTTTTAAGATATCATTATTGAATCTTCCAGTGTCTTTTCCTCTTTGTTGAAAAGATCTAAGTTAATGGTAAGTGGTGTACCGTGATGCTCGAGAATTGGCTCCTCGTTATCGGTATTGCTGTAAACGGTAATATTGATGTCTTCTTTGTACTTGACAATGAGTTCATCAGACTCAGGTACGATTTAAGGATTATTTTGAGGATCAAGATCGAACCTATATCTGTCATAATCAGTTACATTATCACTAGAAACAATTAAAATGTAGCTGAAATCACAATCATTATATTCACTAGAACCCGGAGGGATAAAAAGATAATCATACAAAGTCAATGGTTCGACGATTTTCTTCCCCAAATCCGAGACAACCAATCTAGTAGAGGCAGCTCCTATCCTCCCCCGTGCTATCAACCTTACCCCGTGCTATCAATCTTAGTAGTGACTCTTTTCTTCTTCTTC
>NW_018228426.1:0-1259 GCF_001263595.1 Phalaenopsis equestris
AATAATAATAATAATATTATTATTATTATTTAAAGATCCATTTCGCACATTTTTGGTCGAACATGCTCTGGCAATAAAACGAACGTCATTATTAAGTGAAATCGACGTTCCAGACTCACTGATGTGGTCTGTTTCGTCATCTAGGGTCATTCAGACCACTTTTTCGACGATTAGGCCCAAAATGATAATTTGCACATTTTTAGCCCCCACGAAGTCGTGACAAAATATATGTTCTTCCTATGTGAACTTGACATTCTGGACACACTCACGTGGTCTATTTCGTCATTCGGAGTTGCCTGAACAAGCTCGCTGGTAAACGGGCCAATTTGAGTCACTTTCACGCGAGACGCGACGAATGCGACCTACTAGCTCGACCGAAACCACCCGACAAGTGACATGCTAACCGGCCTTCGCCTAAGCAAGAGTCAAAGTCTAGCAAAATGACCTGGGTAATGTGTCCCTCATCACACGCCGAAAGGTCTCAACCGGATGTCTCGAGCTACGGGAAACATATATGCATGAAGCGTCACCCTGATTCACTCAAGTGGACATCCCATACGTGACACCAAAAAAAATGATGCCAACAGGATGAACTTTGCATTAAGTTGAATGTAAGTGAAGGATTTGTTATTTCCCAAAAAAAGAAAAATAAATAAATAAATAAATAATACTATATTTGCCCCTACAAGATGTCACCAAGAAGTCCAAGTCTTAATGACTATGGAGGAATTGGAGGTTCTGAATCAAACAACACTTAAGTTTGATTTGTTTATCACTTTTCTCGTTCGTTGCATTCAATATAGCAAATGAAAAAATCATGATTGATCTCATGGCGACACTGACAGAGATGAATAAAAAACATTATGCTTCAACTAAGATTTTTCTTATAAAAAGATTATTCAACATGAACATGGTAAAAGAGAGCTCAGAGGCAGAACATCTGAACAATTTCAACACTGTAGCAAATCAGTTTTGTTCTACAGGAATCAAGTTTGATGATAAAGTCAGGGCATTGTTGATACTTTCTTCATTGTTGGACAGCTATCATGATTTGGTCATGACAGTGAGTACTCTTTTGAGAATATGAAGTTGAATTTCAATGGCATTATGGAGTTGGTACTGAGTAAAAAAGTTCACAGAAAATTGGTAAATGATGAATCTTCAGGTTTTGTGTTGAATGATAAAAATAAAGGAAGGAATCTCGACACGTAAAGACAAATTTAGGTCCAAGAAAAGAAATTCCAAATCAAGCAGAGAAA
>NW_018228427.1:0-4271 GCF_001263595.1 Phalaenopsis equestris
TCATTGCTGTGTATTGGGCAATCCACCTTGCCACTGAGGCTAATTGGAATAGGATTTGGCTGGAAGTGGACACTGATGTGACTATTGCCCTCTTAAATCAGGAGGATAAGACTCCCTGAAATTACTCATACTGGCTAAATAAAATCAGAGATCTCACTAGCAAGATACAAATCCAGTTCACATTCATCAATAAGGAAGGAAACCAGCCTGCAAATTGGTTGGCCCAACTTGGATCACACTCTAATGAGACTGAGGTTGCTGTCAACCCTCCACCTGCTCTCCTTTATCTGCTGCAAGGAGATATTCTAAATGTCCCCCACATCAGAATGGCCAACAAAGACAAATGATTACTATAGAGGCAGATGCAATCTTATACTCGTTTCTCTCTGCTGAGTCACTGTAGTTTTTCATTTTTGGAGGGTGACAATTAGCCTTTTTTGGGGAATTTCTTGGGTTCCTGTATTGAACCAAAAAGAGGAGTCCTCAGCTCCCTCTCTGATGTATGTACTAGTCCTATTCACTTCAACATGTAAGGAGTCATAAGAAACTCCTTCACCTAATATATATATATATATATATAAATTAAATGTCTTTTTGAAGCAGCGACGTGTTTTAGATTTCGGTGACCGACAGCTTCCAACGGGCAACTTTATCACAACAAAAATTGTGTCGAAAGCTCCTGGGGACTCCGCTAGGGAAAGCTTATCTCTCCATATTAATCATGAAATATTATCTTCATACATAGGTAATGTGTCCACATACCTCTTGGACCAAATTACCCTTCTTCCATTGCATGATTTACCGATTTCTGTCTTACGAAAGTACGGTCAACTCTTTTTGACATCGGGAACATCTATTTAATTACCTTTGAACAGAGAGGTTCAGAAGGTCATTAAAGAGTTTTAAAATTGTGTGGGGTTGGACCCCCAATACTTGCGTTGGTGGACTAGTTCCACCTGGGCATTATGTGTTGTAAAGTCTTTTCTGCACTTGGTCCTGAACTGTACTTTTTTCTTTTTTAGTTTGGTTAGCTATTGTGCAAATTAAATAGGATTGTGTCGTGTTGCGCATGCTCTTTAATTTTCTTTATATTAATTAAATCTTTCTACTTTCAAACTATTTTTATGATGTTTTAAAATTTCCACAAATTAAATAAAGACTTATTATGTATACAGATCGACCACTGTTAATTTTTACTGCTTGCACTAGGATTAGGAGGTATCAGGAAAATAGCTAACACCAGAGCTTTCTTTTCTTTGAAGTTGCTTAAATGGTGTTCCTAATACTCACCTTTTCCTGCAACCTGCTAACACGCCGTGATGCCCACAATGTCGCTCCCACCTTCAAGTTCGGAGTCAAATTTAAAGATCTCGAGGACGTTCTCAGGAAATCCTGGTTTGTCATGTTGATGGTCACCACCCCAAAGGTTCAGGAACCGTTTGCTAAGTTTAGCTTTAGCTGTCCTCAGAACTTCCCTTCTAACAAGAAGGTCAAGAATACTGCCAACATGGTACCTACCAAGCCTGTTGTTCCCATTTCTGCTATGGGAAAAGAAATTATGATCGTTGAAGGCCCGACTGAAGGATTGGTTATCCCACCGTCAGTATTTAAAATGTGATCGAGTTCAAATACAACACCGTTAACCCAAACCTAAAGGAGAAACAACAGCTGGAAGTTTCGGAAAGCTACTGAAGCCCAGATTTCCGAGGAAGTACCTTTTGATGAAGTTTCTCATCAGGATGGTCAGGATAACTGGACACCTATCTACTTCTGCAAGGCAGTAGGTTCAATCCCTTAGTACTAATGGGTACAAGAGTATCCAGAAGATCGCCACTACTTTACCGTCACTCCATGGACATGGTGGGGAGAGAAGGAAGCCTACTCCTATCACCCGAGTCAGTTCAATTCTTCAGAAACTAGTTGCCAAAGATGGTTGTTAAATTGGCGAGCTACTCAAACGAGCTGGGTGTGCAGTATCTCTGCACATGAAGAAAGAAATTATAAAAGACGTCAAATCTATTAGACAATCTCAGAAATCAACAAAAGCATTGCTTGCTCACATTCCTGTCTGGTTCCACTTAGGAAGCAGAATTGATACCACCATTGGTACTACTGATTCTATTGCCACTATACTCACGAGCTGTCAACTAGTTAAGTCACGTCTAGGTCCGAGAATTCTATCAATTACCAACCACAAGGATGTTCTTAAGGTTTTGAAAGAAAAGATGAAGAGGTTACCCAGTACTAAATCTAGTCTACAACATGGGGAGCATACCTCTCTTCGACATGTCGATGTTCTGTTGAGGCACTCTGTCTCAAGACATCACCATAAAAAAAAAAGGTATGGGTACCCAAGGTTGTTGTACCGATACAATCCAGTAAGCCCATAGGGCAGGATCATGGAATGAAGCGAGGGTCTGAGGTATCTGACCTCTTCGCAGTAATTGTTAGTGAGATGGACGAGCAAGTAGAGGATGTCCAGCAAAGTCCTCCAGATCTTAAGATATTATAAGAATCAATAATTGAAGAAAAGGTTGAAAAGCTCAGGGTCGAGATTTCAGAGTTGGCCCAAGAACATGGAGTTTCCATCGATGATGATGATGAAGATTGTAACTTTAATGAATACCTCAAGGATGATTTCATGGATATCCATGTCATTGAGACCAGAGCCTCTGCATATGCGTGCGACGCTCGACCTCTCATTGAAGAGAACGTTGTAAATGAGTTGCACAAGGCTGTTTTCTTAAGGGAAGAGAAAACCAGCCAAATTGAGAAAAAAATGGAAGAAATGGCTACTACCATGATCTCTCCATGGAAACAGCTCAAGGACAGTCTCAACCTCTACAGTTAGCCTCTCTAGAAGTCAATCAACCAAAAATTGTACACATCACAGATAAAAGGAGAGAATTCGCCTCAGTAAATAGAGATGATCAACAAAATAATGATTGTCCATCAAGTGTCATACCAGAAAAGGAATTTAAGCAAATGGTAGAGCAAGTTCAAGAGGCCTTAGCCTAACATAATGGTGGTGCATTAATTTTGAAGGGTAGACCTTACCTGAAGGAATTTGATGCCATACCCTACCCTAAGGGTTTTGTGTCACTAAACTTTAAGATATTTGACGGGACTGGAAATCTCAGGCAACATAGAGTATATTTTCGAGCCAGTTTTGGTAATATAGGAAGAAATGAAGCTTTACTCTTTCAACAGTTTGTCAGCAGCCTGTCAGGGATCGCTTTTGATTGGTATGTTGAACTACCCAACAGATCAGTCAAGACGTTTGTCGAGCTAGAACAAATGTTCGTGAAAAGATTTGAAAAGGCCAACGAGACTTTAGTGGAGTATATATTGAGGTGGAGAAACCTTAGCATGAAATGTGAACCTCAACTACAAGAATATCATGTGATCTAGATCTTACTCAAGAGTATCCATGGGCCAGTAGCTTTCATGCTAAAGGGACTCACCATTAAATCTTTTGAGAAGCTACTCAGTAAAGCTAGCAATCTTCAAGAAGAAGTCAAACATATGGATTCTCATGAGAAGGCCGAGAAGTCCAGAATGACCAAAGTATTTGAAAGGAAGTCTGGAACACTCGCAACTATTGATAAAGGAAAATAGCCAATGAAGATACATGCAGTAAATTCTCGTCAGTCATCATCGTAGCATGTTAACAACTTATACAACAGTATGGCCACTCTAGCCAGCAACTGCCTTAAGGAGGATCATACCGAACAGAGCCCAAGAAAATGTCCATTGTAAAATGAAAAAAAGTGGTGTATTCTTTCAAAGACGAAGGCGTGCCCAAAATATTCAAAAGTCTCATGAAGAAGCCTGAGTTCAAATTACCAGATCTAAAGAAACTTGAAGAGGTCGACAAGAAGGATCAACCAAATTATTTTTCATATCACAGATTGCTCGTACACACAATAGAGGAATGTTTCTTCTTTAAGGATTGTCTTGAGAAAAATCTTAAGCAATGAAATATTAAGATCTTGAAAGAATATTTAAAAGAACCTAAAAATGGTTCTATAAATATGATTTCGGCTGAGCTAGTCTCTCCGATTAACCCGTATTCTGGAAAAGATGGATTGAGTATAACTTGAAACAAACTCAAGAGTATAATGGACCAAATCCAGAATGCATTAGAACAAGCTTCCGTTCAAAGTCTTCAATGCATTAAGTACCACAAGGAAGAACGAGAACATTGCATCAAGGGATATTTACAACCTTTTTCATTTCATGAAATTGGCATTCATGAAGATGCTGCCTAC
>NW_018228428.1:0-758 GCF_001263595.1 Phalaenopsis equestris
TTTAATTTTTCATCTTTTATGAACATCTGAACGTACATGTTGCTAAGAAACATCTGAACGTAAACGTATTTGGCATTTGCCAAAAATAACACATTAATGAAAGTAACTATGTTTGCAGAATTTGTAATTTATTTTGCACAAGAAGCAAAGGAGAGTGTGCTACGAGATTGCTCTACATGGCTAAGAGCATGACTCATGGTGCAAATAATGACAGTTCTCGCATTTCCTTTAAGGCAAAGGTGTAGTCTGTGGGGCAGCTCAAAACTCCAAAGAACTATAACAAAGTTTTGCACAGAACTACAAATATAGCTCTCTAATGCAGAAGTAGCTGAGAAAACTTGCTTAAGATTGAATCTGTAAAAGCAAAAATCCATAGAACTACGAATATTGTTGATGCAAAGTTCTGCAAACACCCTACAAATACATAAGAACTGCAATACCACAAAAACTACAAAATCAGACTTCTGAAAAAACATATTTCTACAGGTGAGGCAGATCCGTGAGCACAGAAAGGAAGTAGAATCAGATTTCTACATGGAAATTTAAAGCCTGAGCATTGTCAAACAATGTTCTACAGAACAAGAAAGTAATGCAGAAATTGAGTTATTCCCAAATACAATTTGAAGCATGACAATACTGAACCTGAAAAGCATGAATTTCCAAAGGTAATACTGAAATTGAACTATTACCTAAGACAACTTTACGGTAAGTTTATGTTAAAGCTTATATTTAGGTTTACATTCACATTTATGAAAATA
>NW_018228429.1:0-6453 GCF_001263595.1 Phalaenopsis equestris
AGTTTTCATGATTTAGCCCTTCTAAGATTTCATAAATATAAATTTATAGGATTTACTAAATCCTATTTATACTAAATTCTATACTAAATAGTATAGATGCATCCAAATTTTGTCTTTGTTTTTCCTTAAATCAGGCTTTAAGGGATAAGGCTGATTTAACGGATTTAATAAATCCTATTAAGGGGTGTTTTGTTGCATCTTGAATTTAAGTACGATTTAGTAGATCTGGGAAATCCATCGTGTGATATTAAAGGCAAATTTGTTTTTGGTATTGTTTATGTTAAATTTAGTTAAATTCATAATAAATATTTAACATTTATTTTTAAGATTTAACAGACGAAGGAAGTCATTCTCTTAAATATAATCGTGTTTGGATTTAATAAATCTTAGATTACCATCACACCACACAAATTTTTGAATCTAGCTGACGGTGGAGTTTAAACGCACCAAATTCGTGTTTAATCCATAAGTAGATCTACCTGTAAATAACGTATCAAAATACCGCCTAAGGCTAAACCCTGCTTGCAGCCAAACACCTTCCTTGATGTGATGTGAAAATTTTGGGTGGTATAATGTACAAAAGCAAATCTAGGTGATAGATATGTAAATACATTAGAATTGTGTTGTATATATGTAAATTCCCCCTCGCCTTCTCTCCAATTTATTTTCTATTGTCTGCAGATAGATCGTGCCTACTGCATTATATGCAAGGCTTCACCAGGCAATTGTATTGTCAGTCCCAACCTTCACAAGCTATGCCATTCATGCAAGAAGGATTTCTCCAGCTCATCTATAAGCTGCAGCTTCTATAGCTGCATTCAGCCGCAGAAACCTGCTGGGTTCTATGACTCCTTTCCATCTCTGGTAATTAATACGAATATTCAACTTCAATCCTTTCTTAAAATTAATATGTACATGAGCTTATTTACTCTTAGCAGTATGCATATTTGTTTCATGATTTTTTGCTCTAAATGCAGTTAGAAGCGGCTTATTCAGCCACGGCCATCCATCATCTTCCATCTTCCGCGCAACCCAACCAAAACCTGAGGATCCAAAACTGCGGTCAGGGGTGAGTTGGAACTCCAGTTATCCTGTTCGATATATGTCGCAGAGAGGTCGGCCGTAAGCATATGGAGGAAATACAGTTCCTCCAATTTTGTGATGCTTCGTGGATCTCCCTGTGAAATCTTGAGCCTGTACAGTTCTCTAGATCTCTTTAGTTTGATATCTTCCTCGGAGTAAGCAGATGGAGTAGATTGTTAAGTAATCCTCCAAATTTTGGGAATGCTTGCTCGAGCTCGTAATAATTTGGCTGCACATAGCACCCATGTAAGTAGACGATGTAAAAAAGAACGGGGAAATAAAATGAATAGGGCAGTGTGCGACATCTTCTTTTGATAGCATTTGAAGTTAAAAGTTTTATGAATGCTTGCCATTTTGAAGTTTGGACTGAATAGATAGCGCATCTAAGCAAACTATTTGATTATAGTAATTTTGGTCATTTGTCTATAAAAAAATAGGGCTAAACAACCCTTGGCGCATGATTCAGAATACATTTAACCGGATCATTAATTTCATATTGAGAAATGACCGTATGAAGTGGGTTGTTGTTATAAATCCCTCATTACCCTCCTTAGGAATAACCTTTTTGAAAGTTATATATTAATACTAGTACTAATTTATAAATTAAATAATTATGAAAAAAATTTAAAATTTTAGTATTATATTGGAGATGAAAAATAATATTTAAAAATGAGAAAAATGATTATCATATTATTGATAAATCATGATGACATACAAAAGATAAAAAAAATTGTGAAAAATATTAACTAAAATAAATTATAAAAAGTGATCAAAATTTAACAAAAATTAAAGAAAATTGCTCATCAATAAAATATTAGTTGTGTAGTACAATAATATTTATCAAAATCCAATATTTTATCATAAATTTTATCACTATTATAAAATTTAATTGTAATTTTTAAGAAAATGTGTGTTGATTATGCCACAAGCCAGTTTGATTTTTTTCTTTATTTTTTTAATTGGACAAGGTCACGTCAAGTGCATGTCACATGAGTATATCGTGTGTCAGATACTGAGTATTTATTTATAATAAAATATTGGTACCTATACATAATTGTATTTAAAACTCATTCGGTTAATTGAACTTAGAAGCTATACTTTAAAAGAAATAGTAACATTGTTAATTTTCATTATTTAAATAATTAAATATAATTAGAAATCCCCACAAATTTTAAGCTGGGGTATATATATATATAGTATGGAAATTCACTTTTCAATGCTTAAGAGTATTGTCGTGGATTAGTACATCAAAAAGAAAGTGCTCTCAGAACGCATATTAAGGATGAGCTGCTGTCTCACAAAAAGAAAGTGCTCTCTATAGAAAAGACTTGTTTGCTTCTTTGGTATGCAGTACGCTGCATGTTCATAAATCCCGACTTCATGGACAATAAATAGTTGTAGATCATATATTCAAAAATTAAAAAAAAAAAGGTTGAAGAGTCTCCCTTAAAGTAATATTCTTATGTCATCTCACCAGTACTTGACACATTGATGAAGGGATGAGGACAACATTCGATACTCATGAAGCCCAGTAACTGTCCAGAAATGCGTTGAAGGATGTCTCTAAGTTAATGATGAAAAATTTAGCTTCAATCTTGAAATCTAATTTTGAGTAGGAGGGCTGGGGGCTATGGAGTACAGCACTTTTCAACTTTCTCCTTAAATCCACATAAAATTTTATCGAATAAAATTTTGTGTGTATCAATGTCAAGGCCAGAGGGTGTTCTCAAATTTATTATATTGACTGATACATTCAAATCAACAAGATCTCTGAATAATCAAAACTACCCCCTCATTAGGGTAGATATAAATTGATCAATTATGAATTTATGGCTAATAATGACAAAAAGTCATAAATCTAAATTCTATCCTTGCCACAGATAAAGTCAGAAATTACAGCCGGGTCATTTGGATTATAATAGTATGTCATTTTTTGTTGTATTATTTGATATAAAAGGAACCATTATTATCATTATTATAAAAGAAATATTTTTTTTGCAGTTGCATTAATATTGACCATTCAAGTCATAAAGAAGAAAATACAAATATGATATAATAATTTGCATTATGCACTTTTTCTAATTTTGAAATAGGAGAACTTGGAACAAATAAATAGAGAGGGAAACCAGATAGTGCAAGTAGAGAAAGGATTTACTAAACAGTAAAGAAGAAGCATACATCGGCCATAGTAACAAGCAAAGAAGAATGTGATTAATTTCCCTTTTGTGTGTACATAGAAAGTGCTACAGTATAGCTACATACAGAACCAGTAGAGTACTCTAGAAACAAACAGCTGGAGGGTAAACGATAAAATCAAATCAGATGGTAGTTGAGATTTCCCTGCTATTGAGTTGAGGAAGGTTGTTATTAGCGCGCCACCCGCTGATGCTGATTGGTTGAAGTGTCAGCTTTTCTCGAAGAAAGATGAACCAAGGAGTTGACATGGACTTGGTGAAGAAGTCTGTAAGCTGATTGCTAGTAGGTATATGTGCAAAATCCACCTCTTTTGATTGTAGTTTTTCCCCAGTGAAATAATAGTAAATTTCTAAATGCTTTGTGGGAGAGTGAAAACCAGATTACAAGCAATGGCTAGTGCGGAGTTGTTGTCGAAGTGGATAATAGTTCGAGGCATGATGGGAACTTGTAGATCTCGTAGCAATTGTCGTAACCATATGACATCCGTGGCCAATGTGGAAAGTGCTCGGTATTTTGCTTCGGTAGATGATCTGATAACAATAGTTTGTTTCTTCACTTGCCATGATATGAGATTGAGACTGAGGAATGATCAATAGCATGTAAATGATCAGCGATCGTGGAGGTCACTTGCTCAACTGGGGTCGGAGTAGCTGCTAAGAGTGAGAGGCCCGGGTTGGATTGGGAGACCATAATCATCCGTTCCTTTAATATAACTGAGGAGACACTTGACTTGTCGAAAGTGTAAGTTCAGTGGTTGGTGGAAATATGCAAAGGAGTTGCTCGCAAAACCTATATTTGATCGGTGATAGCGAAGAATTGGAGAGACCCAATGATATTGCGATAAAGAAATGAATTGGCAAAGTGTTTTTGCAGTTCAGGACTAATCGATTGAGAGGAAACCATAGGATTTAGGGTAGTTTTGCAGTCTTCCATCCCAACTTCCTTGAGAATTTCAATTGCATAGTGTGCTTGTGTGAGGAAGAGCCCTGCTGCAGCATATTGAATGTTGATACCGAAAAAAGTTGAGACCGGTCCTAGGATTTTCATGAAAAAAGCAACTTTGAGATTGGCAACATGCTATTAATTTTGTTGTTGTCATTGCCTGTTAGCAAAATATCATCAACATATAGCAATAGATAAATGAATGTGGATTTATGTGTGTATATTAGAAGAATGGGATTAACTTGGCTTTTCTGAAAACAAAATTTTTAAAGATGATTTGTGAATGTAATAAACCATTGACGAGGCAACCGCTTGAGTCCATAGATAGCTTTCCGTAATAGGCATATGTGATTTGGTTTGCTTTCATCAATGTATCCTCATGGTTGATGCATGTAGATAGTTTCTTGAAGATCTCCATGAAGAAATGCGTTTGAGACATCCGGTTGTAAGAGTGTCCATTGACGAGTAATGACAATAGTTAATGATGGGATTTCAAGTCACTGGACTGAATGTTTCACTTTAGTGTAACCCATAATGTTGATTCTATCCCTTCTCCACATGACAGGCTTTAGATTTGTGAATTGTCCCGTCGAGACAGCGTTTGAGCTTATATGCTATCTATTGTCGATAATGGATTGATTGGGTAGGCGTGGTGCTAATTCCCAAGTGTGTTGTTTTGAAGGGCTTCCATTTCCTCTTGCATAACTTGTCGCCAATTATCGTTTGAATTCGCTTTAGTAAAGGTGCATAACTTCGCAAATTCTGGTTTAATCAAGTGCTGGACTTTGATCTTGTTATCATTAGGTGATTAGATGTAGCGGGAGGAGATGAATGGGGGTATATTACACAAAAAGTGCTACAATACAGCTATATATAGAGCTAGTAGAGTATTCTAGATACAAACGATCGGAGGGTAAAACGTTAAAATCAAATCAAGTGGTAGTGGAGACTTCACTGTTGTTGAGTTGAGGAAGGTTGTTTTTAGAATTCACATACACAACACCCAATTCTTATGCATTCACTTATTACATACCTAATCACTAATTTTGAAAAATGAAGCATTCAATTTATCCTTTTCACCACTCTCCAACAATAAAATTCACATTTTCGTCCCTAGGTAGCTAAAAATTTTTCTGTGCGGACTCCTGACGTAGCTCTACGTTTGGACCAAGTTATTTCTAAGTTATTTTCAAGTTAATTCTGGATTATTTTCAATAATACCGAAATAACCCAGAAATACCCCAAAACTAAAGACCGCGGGTTATTTCTGGGTTATTTCGGTATTATTGAAAATAACCCAGAAATAACTTGAAAATACCTTAAGAATAACCTACGCCGCACGTAGAGCTACGTCAGGAGTCCGGACAGAAAAAACGCTCCCTAGGTAGGGTGTTAATTTTGCAAAAATGAGAATTTGGGTGTTAGATAAATAAATGCATAAAATTGGGTGTTGGCGTGTACACATCCGTTTAACATAACAAGTCCGATTTATTAAAATAAAAATACTAACAACATCATCAAAGGCATTTTTAATTATACTTTTGACCCCTATATTTTTTTTGGGGGCATTTGCATATATACCACCCAATTTCTAGTATTTACATATTAAATACTTGACATGATGCTAAGCTAGACAAAATTAAGATTAATAATCATTAAAAAAAAAGGGATGACAACACCATAACTTGAACGGATCAAATCAAAAATGAAAAATAATGACAAATTGTAAATTTACAAACTAAACATAGAAAAGCGCAAAATAAGAATATTTCAATTAAAATACTTATTAGCCTACTTTTACTCACTTCTTAAAATCAAAGATATCATATTGATTCATCTAACATTACATAATAAAACTAGCCTATAACAAAGACAGCAATCTCGGATATTAGATATAAGAAAAATATTCAATTGAACATTATCGAGTATAAATCATCTCAAAACAAAGAAAAAAGGCATTTACATGCATAACACCCATTTCTTACATATTTGCATCTATAACACTTAAAACTTTGCATTTTATATTTAAACCGCCCAAATCTTTTGTATGACATCGAAAATATCACTATTTTAACTTTAAAATGTGAAATATGCATTTTCATGTAAAGGTAAGGTGGCATAAATGTAGAAAGTGAAGTTTAGGTGTTAGATATGTAAATACACAAGAATTGAGTGATATGTATATAAATGTTCTAAGAAAAAAAAAATCCTCAATGATTTATACAAAGAATC
>NW_018228430.1:0-1493 GCF_001263595.1 Phalaenopsis equestris
TAAGAGATCCAACTAATCCATTATAAAAGATTTGATTTATTAACCAATCTGGTATAACATAATGTGGACACTTTCTTAAGAGTTCTTTAAATCTTTCCCATGCTTCATAAATAAATTCCCCTTCAAACTCATTAAAAGATGTGATATCATTTCTAAGCTTTGCAGTTTTTTATGGTGGAAAATATTTATAAGGAATTTTTATGCTAAATCACCCCAAGTTTTGATAGATCTAGGTGCTAACAAATTTAACCACATCTTAGCTTTATCCCTCAACGAGAAAGGAAATAACCTAAGTCTTATGACATCATCTGATACACCATTGTGTTTAAATGTAGCGCACAATTCTAGAAAATTGGCAAGCTGAAAATTTGGATCTTCAGTTGGTGATCCCCAAAATCCTAGTTCGTAGCCTCTAGTATTACTCCATTAAAGCCCTGTATTGTTGTGATTAAACTAATAATAAGCAATTTGAACTATATTGTTGTGATTAAGTATTGATTTTTTAAATCCTAGTTCGTAGCCTCTAGTATTACTCCATGTGAGATCGATATCCAGGACTCCATTAGAGCCCTGTATTACTTGAGCGATACGTATACTTGCGTTGATAAGTGTGACTTTGTAATTATTGAGAACCTGAACTACGCATATACTAACATATAATAAAATAAACAAAACAAAATAAAGTAAGATAAGATAACTTAAAGGTTAAATAAGACTTTTTAAAAAAAGTTCATGTCTTGGTGAGTCCTTAGGAGTTTAATTAAGAGTAAGTTTTTCAAGCAAAACATATTAAGTTTAGTAGATCTCCGAGGTATCCAACAGATCTAAGCAAAGAAACAGGTCCGTGCTACTCTCTTGTTGCCTGGTGGAAGATCCCGAGTTCTTTTAAACTTATTATGTTGCTTAATAATTCATCCTATAAAATTCCCTAATGCTCAATGAACATTGATGTCTCAATTATCTCTAAGAGTAAGGTAATTATCATCTGTAATTTAATTTTGAAAATTATGTGGGTGAAGACTCTTAAAGAGACAAGTTAGTGTTATTGGAACACTCAACCAAATTTTGATCCTAATTGGGCTTGTAGTGCTAGAAAGATGTTCTAATATTCAATGATATTTACTTTTCTAATCCTCATTTAAATGAAACTTGATTTAGCCTAAGTCACTACTAAGCCCTTAAGACCTAGGTGAGTGTCGTAATTAGTTTTGAAAATGTTAAGCATTAGGTGGTCATGATTCATGATTTGAATTTTATTTGAAGATCAAATAGGGGTATTAAATTCATTAATTATTGACTTCAAAAGTCATACCCCTAAGTCCTGAGTTCATTTTATTTTAATAAACTTCTAAATTTTAATAATTTAGAAATTTATTAACTTATCTTTTCAACTAAGAAAGTGAGATTGGTTGTTAATTAGAATCAAAGATTTCCCATTTCCCTTTCTTAAATTAAGCATAAATGTTAAGTAAGGCTAAATTTCCAAAATTACA
>NW_018228431.1:0-814 GCF_001263595.1 Phalaenopsis equestris
CTCAAAATAAGCTAAATTCAAAATCATTACACACAGCATCAATCATTTCCAGATTAAAGCTTTTGGACAGTTTTCTGCATGTCATTTTAAATTACATATTTGACATTATAATGATAATTAATTGCTCATATAATTTTTAATTAAATTAATTTGAAGATGGAAAGGAACATATAAATTAAGGATTAGTGGGCAGCACTAACAAGCTAAATTGAAGAAGACTTGGGTAAACGTGCAAATAAACAAATAGTGATAGTCTAAACCCAAAAAATATTGAAGATTAAGAAAATGATAGACAATTTCATATCAATGGAAACAATAAATCGTTTTAGAATACTATCAATTTAAAATTCAAACGGTCTCATGATTTTAAATCCATGAGAGCGGTTTAATAAAACATAATTTCACTAAAAAAATGGTAATTTCCACATTGATATTGATGAATAAAACCATTATTTTTCTCAAACAAAAATCAAGAAAAGCTAATTATATATAATGATAATATGTGTACCGACATCATTAATAGCCATTTGAGGGCTCTTTAATCTTGGAAAATATATATGATGAAAATGGGCAGACAGTGTCCGGTGAACTGCACGTCCGAAAAACGACAATAATCCGATCATATCACCTTGCATTTCTCGTGATTGAATCATCGCTGGTGTTCGAACATGCGAACACCAAAAGTAATAATCTCTCATACTAATTTCATAATATAGAGTGCATACTTGTTGGAAAAAGACTAACCCACTGAACATCTGAAATATTCCAAAGAGCTCCTGTGAATTGAGTTAGATGGAAAGAACTGGATAATTGA
>NW_018228432.1:0-1115 GCF_001263595.1 Phalaenopsis equestris
ATTGGGTACCCTTCTCATGACATATTTAAAATATCTAGATCACTTAACATAGGATGTATTAATTCAAGGATGTATTAATTCATTGAATTCATTTGAACTAAATCTAAATTTGGGTTGATCAATTGAGCAACATAATAGATTCAAATGAACTCGAAACATTTCAAAGGGATTTAAAGGTTTTTACAGATTTCTCCCCAAACACTCCTAAGACCTTTTGGATATTTTGAAGAACAATTTGACTTATTATTCTTTGCTTAAGAAAACAATCTACTAAGATCTTTAGGGACTCATCAAGTCATAACTTGGGGTTTGGTAACTACACCTTCAACTGCTTTTCTTCTTTTATGTTCCTCCAAAATCGTATGTATTGTAAAAACTAATCTTTCAGTGGGAATAGCGAGAAAAAGATACGTATGCCTTTACAGTTTTATTTACTTTCTGTCATTTTATTTACTGCAATTTACTCTTGCTTTAAAATATTATACATGCTTGGTTGTGGATTTTACTTTACCTGCAAAACAAAACCATTTTTAAAAAAATTAATCAACAATTTTCAAAATTAAATTACTTTCTTTCAAAGGTAACCATAAATCCTTTAAAATGCATTTAAACATAAAACACTCTTTTGAATTTACGAGAGTCCCTCAAACGAGGTAACCCACAGTTGCTAACGAGATCTCCCCAACTCATTTAAGCTAAGTAAGTTCAAAACAAAATAGTGGTACCAAAATGAGGGAATTGTGGGATCTTAACCGGTGTCACTCTATGCCCCCCCCCCCCCCCCATAATAATTGAATAACCTTAAAACACCTGTGTTGACATGACTTTTGGTTGAGGTTTAGTTTTTCTTCTTTAGTAGCCTAGGGTCTAGCCATAGTACTTTCTTATTGACTATTCCTAGAAAACTAGAAAGGGAACCCTCACCATTAAAAATTCTACACTCCACCTTGCTCAACTTGAAGTTCTACATATTGGTCCTAACCTCTAGCACTTAGTAGGTGGGGTAAATATAGGGGAGCTCAAGGAGAGTTCCCATAGGACTGTTTGACCTTAGGGTTAGCCCTGGATGCTGGTTTGGGACTAAGGCACTCACTTTCACTCACTACACTCACTCT
>NW_018228433.1:0-792 GCF_001263595.1 Phalaenopsis equestris
AATCTTCTTGGAAAGGAGATATGTAATGGAGTCATCAATATGGACCTCAGATTTAGAGCGATCTAGATCCTAAGGAGAGAGAGCCCTCACAACTATCATGGTTGGGGTATAATCCACACAACCAGATAAGACAACAGAGTGATTCTCAGTCAGAGAGTGCTAACTTTCCCATCAACTGGAACCACAACAGGTAAATAGACCTGTGGCTAAGTCAATTACAGTAATTGTAGCAGTATGTTCCTATCCCTCTGGACGCCCTCGCCCAATGTAGGGACAGGCGAGACCTCAGAGAAAACCCAGAACAATGGAGGCTGGGACGGTCGTCAAACCAGCAAAATATTTTTTTCTTAAATAGGATGTTACTCCTACAATTTTCTCATTCAGAGAGCTCGTGGTAGCAACAAAAACAACATGGACTGCAAGATGAAAATGACCTGCATTCTGGGGAGGAAAGATCCCCCACACAATCCTGGCTGGAACATAGTCCACATTGCCATACATAGAAGAAAAATGATTCTCAGCTAACGGGATTTAAGCATCATCCCGTGCCGGAACCGAAAGGAGTCATGGCGGGGACATGGTCCACACTGCCAGAGGACAAAAATGGTGATCTTAGCCGACAGGACATAAGAATGATCCTGGGCCGGAACCAAAGAGAGTCATAGTGGAGGGATACCACACCACGCTTCTCAGCCGGCAAGACATAAACATGATCCTGGGTAGGAACCAAAGAGAGTCGTGTGGGGACATACCACAACGCCAAAGGACAATGACGTAAACAGGTAACTCTAG
>NW_018228434.1:0-11261 GCF_001263595.1 Phalaenopsis equestris
CATTCAAGTTGGAATGAACTGCTTCGCACCTTATCAGAGAGGGGCCCCTTTGTGAGCGGGGCTGAAAAACAAAAAGAAAAACTGCGAGCTAGTCACCCGTCCGGTGAAGGATCAACAGTTTCGTCCGTGGTCACCCGAAGGACTCTCAGTTCTTTGCTACGCACCTTTTCCCCGCTCTTTGCTAAGCGCGGGTTCGTTCATCCTTGCCGGCTCGCCTAGGCAAGGCTTTTTTTGGTTGAGTCGGCGCCTTTCGCGCGCCATTTTCGAGATTTATTGCGCGGGGGGCCTGGCGGCTTTGCCCGGACTTCTTGAGTGGGGCGGTCTGGTCTCCCCGTTGCCCGGGGTCTTCCTTCAGATCATTCGATGATATGTATTTTGCTATTGGGATGAAAACAATTGCCTCAACATCAAAGGTTGTCTATATTCATTCCTTCAAGAAAGTGATCCATCATCCTATCTCTTCCCGAAAAAAGAGATGAACAAATCTTCTGGTGTTCACCGAAGTTCGAGTGCTCGGCCAGTGCATCTCTTCCTAGCAGGCTCATTTCCATGGTCAAAGTCCCTGTGAGGTCGCAGCCTGGTATCCCTTCCTGAGCAGGCCCTCTCACTCACCCCAATACCAATATTCAGATTGGAATCGCACATCTACCCCCCTGGAGAGACTTCATTTAGGAACTACTTTCTGGTCCGGTGGGCGCTTGATAACCTTTTTCATCAAGTCCATCTCTCGTTCCTTGTGGCTCCTCGCTTGTGCCTTCGGCAACCCCATCCATCACCTCAGTGAATTCCAGTGTTCATTTTTTTTCTACTTGAAGTTGATCAAACCGGTACACACTTGACACTTTCTGAAAGTTTCAATGATTTGATGTACTGTAACACCTTGGCATATGTCAACCAGTCCATGCCGTCGATTTCTTTAGTGAATATAAGGAAGGTGGTTTCCAGTCCAGGAATGCGGTCATGCTTGATCCAGACTTGAAGGAGATCGCACATTCTTCTACCTACGAAATTTGATGAATCAAGAAAAAGGCGTTAGTGATCGTGAATATCTAACCTTCCTGGCTTTCCGCTTTCAGACAAGTTGCTAGTGATGACCTCTTCTTATTCCACTAAGGAAGTGGTCCTGACTCGTCCGAAGAATGCTATCGCTTTCTCTTCTAGAAAAAACAATGTGACTTGTTTGGGTGAGGGGGCTAAGATAGGCCGGGGGGACCCCCGAACCGGATGACAGGAAAATGAAGCAGCGAAGGCGCTAGAGGCGTCACTCTACCAAGAGCACAGCGCGGCACGCACAAAGACAAGGCTCGCGCGACAGGGATGAGATCCCAGCGAACTCTGTTCATTCTTTGGCTTAGTCCTTCTATTTGAAAATTGAAAAGAAACAATAACAAAGTTCAACGCTCCTTGGTCGCGCCTTTCTTCTTTCTGATCCGGTCAAACTCCTAAATCAGTGAATGCGGAAGTTCCGTCGCTACTTTTCTACGCAACCTTGGTCCCGAGCTTCCATTAGGATCACTTTCATCCGACTTGACTTCGCCCTTTGTGGCTGCTAGTGAAGTGGCAACTGGATTGCCTAGTGAAATGCTAGATCGATTTCAGCTAGATAGATCAAGCTTCAGACTAGGAGTTCCCATTGGAGTTGGAGGTGGGATAGATCTCGTTCACTCTTGAGTTGAAATGTATGCTCGATTGCAGCTATCTTGCTCAGTGGATTGTTAGCCAGTAGCTTTTTCTTTGCTACGCACCTTGACTCTCTTAGAGAATGGAAGCCTCAAGCCTGGCTACTTTCTTTCGAGACATGATTGAAGAAAAGGCTAATGCCCTGACTCCTACGGACCTAATCCTAATGCAGTAGCTATGCTATCCGTTCTTACCTTGAATGAAGTGAAGTTAGCAACCAACTTTCGAATCGACTGACTTGAAGATAGGCCGACTGGATAAGTTCCCCAAGGCCCCAGAGTTACCAGCTAAGTATCTGATGAGAGGAGTCTCTTTCATGGTTTTGAATGATAAACCGGTGGTTGAAAGCTGGAAAGAATGAGAAAGATCGGATTCGTCTTTCACCGCGGAACGTACTGACTCATCTGAGAAAGTTTTATCAAACTCAAACAATAAGAAGAAAAGAGATCCTATACGAAATGATCGCTATATAGCGAATAGACCATCTTTTCACTAAACAGGGGCGGTGAAAAGAAAAGGCGAGAGTTTGATTTTTCCAAAAGAAAAGGAACTGGTTAGGGTTAGACTTTGTTTGGAAGTAATACCTGTTGAGTAAAAGCTAAGAATAATAATCATTTCCGGGAAGGGGTGAAAGCCTTTCGTTCGTGCATAAAGATATGGATGCCGTTACCAACAAATAGGTAGTAGTAAGGAGCCTGTATATACTCTATACGGTAAAGCAAGAAGGAGCAGGGTGAGAATGCAATTTTGGAATAAGAGAATAGAAAAGCACGTCAATACAGAACGAAAGGATAGCTTGCTAGAGTACAATCCCAAACAAAGGTCTTGTTATTGCCCCGGTTCAGTTGATTTGGATGCTACTACTTCTGCCTTTTTGTAGGTCAAACCCCCATTTCCCCTCTTTCTTCTATTTCTATTGCTTTTTTTCTCTTCTTATGTGAATGCATGAATGACAGGTTGATGTGCCTGACCCCCGAGGACTTGCATTTCATTTTAGGCCAACCAATGAACTGAGCAGGAGTGGAACATTAAGTAGTCCCATTGTAGCTACTTACTCACGCTTCCGTATGACCATAGACTGCCTGACTCTAAGTATAGTCTAAGGGGCATAATGTTCTCACCCACAAGGCATTTAGGAGCCAGTGAAGTGTGAGAACCCGGGACCAGCCGGGGCAGGAGGGTGAACAATGAAAGTTGTGGCCTTCCGACACGAGAATCCATATATATATGCCCTGAATTAATAGCGTCCAAAGCGTACTTCATTTCATTCCAGTCTTCATTGCATTGCTTCTAGCTCAAAACTCAACGTCAAATACCGTCTTGGAGTAAGCTTTCTTAGCAAATGCGAGAAGCATTTCGCCATTTACTACCTCCTGGCTCACAGCCGGTGGGCCATTAACTATACCTGTTCTTATAGCTGTTGGGAACCAGACTTGCTGCTCAAGTCAACATTGATCTTTGGCACCGAAGACTACTGAAGTGAGAAGATCATTTTTGACCAAACCTTTCCTGGCTACAATTTGCTGCTTGAATGAGACCTCCGTTGATGGATGTGCTTGGCCTACCTAACAAAGCCGAACATGTGACCGAGGCAGTCCGACCGGGGGCCTACATACATAGTGTAGCAGCCCTAGGGCGGCAGAAAGCCACTTTCATTGTAAACACGCATGGTATCAGCCCATTGACTGGTAAGAAAAAAAACCACCTTTTGAGCGGCAACCGCTAGATGGGCCAAAGTCTTGATCCTAGCCGCTGATGGAGACAATGTGGGCCCTCGCTCTCAGCTAAGCCCTTGAATCTATCTCTAAGTAGTTGAATAAAACCTTTCTTTGCTTGATCCCTAAAAACCCGAGTCCTTAGTTATTGACTCAATTCAGACCGATTGGACTTTTCAATACAGTTTCACAAATCTTGTCCAAACTTCTGGTCGAAAGAATAAGGCCATTTCTCAAGCAGGCCATGGAAGAGAAAGACTTCATCTATGCACAAAAGGCATTCGATGAGATAGAAGACTTTCACTGATGCTGGTCAATCTTTCCGGCAAAAGCCCTATGAATCTCAATTCTCTTCTCAAAAACTCAAGCAAGAATAGAATGAGGGAAGGCGCGAAGCGATTATGAAATGAATAGATAAGATAAAATAGATAAAAGCAAGGAAAGCAGAACAGAAGACTAAGATAGTGAAAAGGGACGTCTCTGAAAAAAGAATTCACTAAATTCACCAAATTTTCCTGATGTGGAGGCAATCAAGAAAGCTGCGTCAGTGAATATATAACCTACGGAAAAGTCACCAATCTTGCTTGCACAATGGAAAGGAAAGAGCCACTGGCTTAGATTTCCATCGAATCAAATTAGCCAAAGGTGTCCGTTCATGAGCCCACGCTAAAGTTTCAGCCGAGAAGAGGGATCCTTTTCGATAAGTATGCTGTATTAGGTTATGATGTTGTCATTTGTGACAACCTTGTCGCTGAAGAGTCTATTAATTGTCTTTCAGAGCTACAAGTTAAGATCTCTTATCAAAAATCTTTAAGATCTAATAGTGGTTCTGTTGAGTTTGTTAAGCTTTTATTAGTGAATAGATTCACTTTATATTTATCTGCAGTTTCTATTAATGCTCATCACCCTTATGGATGCATGAATATTCTGGATCGCTATGTAATCAAAAGGTTTTCTACCTTATGTCGATTGCATGGTGCATCATTTAGAGTTTGAGGACGTTTATCATCACTCTTTTTCTTTCCTAATTCTAGTCAATATAGAAGACTTTATCGAATTTATTGAAAGAAATTCTTATCTCCCTTATCTACAGGTGTGGAACTGTGGTTTGGTAGAGGAGTGTAACTGCACCCCTATCTTTATGGTCGTTTAGTTGATTGAATTCGACAAAAGTGAAAGCCAAAAAAAGATTTGAGGATTGCTCCTGATCTTTCTTATCCATATTCTAAAGTTCAGCAGTTTGATGAATATTCAACCTGGATGTCTCAATGGTGTGACTATCTTAAATGGTACTATACAGTTGCAATAGATCCTTGTGTCACTTTAGATAAAATTACATCAGGACCATCTGTTATTTTCCATTTTTATAGTTATATAGTTAACTCAGATCTTTCTTTCATCAAATTCGGTTACATGATGAAGTTATAGGATATGTGTGAGAAACTTTGAGTTCTTGCACAGTGTGGTTGGGCTCTTCCTGAGCCACATACAGTGTCTCCTGATGGATTCTACCTCTTTGGAGGCTTCTCTGGTTCTGATTACTTAGTTCTTGCACGTGGGACGTGTCAGCCCCGTGCAGGAGGTGGCCTTGTGATTCCTTATCTTGATTGGATGTCTGTGGAGATCAGTTTTGCTTCTTTTCCTGATATTCTTCGAGATTAGGATAATGAGACCATTATATCGCCATCAGACATAAGACTGACGGCGTTTCTGATCGTCCATAATTCTCAGGACTTTCAGGAGTACCGTTAATTCGGTCTTTCTGGATGAAACTCTAGTGTAATAGCTAGGGGGGTAATAAAAAAAGTTCTACCAAGCCTGCCTCTTATTGGAGTCAGAGCAGTAGGAGCGGCCAAGGCAAGAAAAAGAAGAAAGCAGTAAACGGGATGTTGAGAAAGAGGGTTGCAGTGCATAAAGCTCAGAGAAGACGGTATGGGAAGGAAGATCACTAATACCAGTGATCGCTATGGATAGATTCCCAGCCCGGCTTGCCTTTTGAGTGAAAGTTATATGCTGGCCGTTTGGGCCTTAGCATAGGCCTACCAAGACTGGCGAATTGAAAGGACTTGGTACACTGGCTCACTTTCGTGTCAAGCGCTCTCGGATGGCATTCTCGAGATCACTATTCCATGAAGTGAAGTTCGAGGGCCGGGTCACTCGAATCCAGGCAGCCGTATACCTGAGTTGCTGCGACGGTAATGTCAGTTGCACTTTCATCATGGCGAGAGTGGAAATGAGCTCCGTTTTTGTCTCCTATCTATATACGTGTGCTTTCATGTCTGTCGCCGGGCCGATCTTTAGGTTGTGGCCAGCCACCTTTGTAGCTCCTGTATAGTGTGGATCCCCACATCCCTCTTCGACCTCATTGAAGAATTTAATAGCCTGTCCCATTTTTTCGTGGAGCCTTAGTGGCGAAAGAGGATAGGCGGGGCAGACTCTGACTAGGACAGTCCACTGGTCCAGGGCATGGAGCATACTACTATTGGACAACCAGCGGAAAGAAGTTAGCCGGCTAGCGCACTTTGGTCACTCAAGGTAGCGTAGCCCCCTCTCGTACGCATCCCTCAGATGGACTTCTTTTTCCCTGTAGGCCGACAGCTCCCATCCCATCAGTCACCTTTCGAAGCTATTTCCCAGTAAGCCCTCAGGCGATCTAGAGTGAGGCGCCTATATGGAGACTTTAATGAAAAAGAAGTTTTGCGAACCAATTCTTCACTGACTTCAGACCAAGCCAATCATCATTTCCCATCAAGGGTAAACTGCAAATTGAATGAACGAGATCTATTTCAAATGAAAACTTGGGGCAGTTGGTATGGTACAGGCCAGCCTTCTCTTTATTGACATTGACTCAGAAAGAGAGACCCTTCAACTTCATTATGAATTGAATAGAATTGACAACCAATCTCAATGGATATCACATTGTTTGTAGAAATTTTGGATTGAGCTTCGCAGCTTTCTTTCATTATCTCTTCTTCATCTATATCCCATCACCTATTCTTTTGTTTTTGGCTTTCACCTCATTCATGCATCACTACCAGTGTAGAGTTTAGGGGCTTTAGCGTACCGACATTCATGACCTCCTCTTTCCCCCAGCGGGTCGTGGGCCCAAACCAAAATTTTCTAATAGACAAAACGAGGCCAAAGCTTTTTCTCAGGATCGGGTCAAACCTGTCGGATTAGAGTCAACTCCTTACTACCAATTTAGACCCCGGGTAGAGGTCTAGTTGTTGGCTACTTTTTCAGCACAGATTCTTTACCCCCTAACCTCGTCTTTAGTTTTCTCTTTCCTTAAGAGCTCTTTGAAAAAGAAGGTGCGTAGCAAAGAAGATGTTCGTTCAAAACCAGATTGACTCATCCCTAAAGACGAAAAGCGATTGAGACTCTATAAGTCTATCTAAATAATAAGAAAAGAAGACCAGAAAACGTCATCAGCCAGTAAAGGACTACTTTCTAAATGGAAAGGATTCCCCTACAATAAAGAGGAAGTCTATGTCCCTTCCTATAAAATTGAGGACTTCAGAGCATCCACGTCTGCGACATGGCAGAAGAAGGGCTAGCCGAAAACACGATTGCATATCATAGAAAGAATTTCTCAATAGAAAGCAAGAAGAAAAAAGGCGCTAGTTTTGTTCTTTTTCAGAACAATGCAAGAGTTTGATTATTCAAGAAATAAGAAAGATAATAGGTTCAATAAGAGTACGAGGTGCGTAGCAATGAGCGGTCCAGGCGCAGACGAGCTAACAGTCTAAGGGGCCGCTTTATATCTCCCATTCACATCAGTAATCCCAAATCCCAGGAATACTGAATAGGACTGAATACCTGTACTAAGGTGGCTAAGGAGAATAGGGCTGTCTAAAATGGATATATCGCCTCTAGCGCCTTTCTGCTCTTCTCCCCTAAACGAAGATTTTCTCTCCTGGTCAGTTACTTTTCAAGAAGTGAACCCTATCTTTTACTAAAAAGAAGGTGACTCCGCCCTTAGACACCATTAGAAAGGAGGAATATCTCAAGCTAGTTTTCAATCCAGCATGAAAGGGAAAGCTAGCAGTCTCTACGAATTACCCTGCATCTCAGTCTTTCCAAGCTACCCAGTGGTACAAGCATAGTGAGGGTCTAGATTCGCCCCAAGCCAAGTCTTTCACTCTTGGTCTAGATACCTTTGGTTGAGTCAAGCCGCCTAGTCCCTTTCGCGTATGTCAATGTAAGAAGTCCCCTATCTGAAAGCATAACTTGAACTTCTCACGCCTACCTTCGCTCCGCCCCTTGCTAACTCCTATATCGTGCTTACCCGTGCATACTATGTAGTCGTGCTTGCTGTGCTATCGTGTCACTGTGCAAATTCCCGGTAAACTTGATGTCTCAGATATTTTCTTGGGTTGAACAAGAGTAAGAGTCGACTCTTTTTCTTTCCCTCTCTCTCTCTGCTTTGAGCTTCGTAGACGTAGCTCTTACCCTGGGTCTAGTCTACCCCAACCCTACCTTGCTGAACTCAGGCTTTCTCCAACCCCGCCTTTTTTTTCCCGACGGTCTACCCTTCACTACGTCCACCCTTAAAAAGAGAGACCCTTCAACTTCATTATGAATTGAATAGAATTGACAACCAATCTCAATGGATATCACATTGTTTGTAGAAATTTTGGATTGAGCTTCGCAGCTTTCTTTCATTATCTCTTCTTCATCTATATCCCATCACCTATTCTTTTGTTTTTGGCTTTCACCTCATTCATGCATCACTACCAGTGTAGAGTTTAGGGGCTTTAGCGTACCGACATTCATGACCTCCTCTTTCCCCCAGCGGGTCGTGGGCCCAAACCAAAATTTTCTAATAGACAAAACGAGGCCAAAGCTTTTTCTCAGGATCGGGTCAAACCTGTCGGATTAGAGTCAACTCCTTACTACCAATTTAGACCCCGGGTAGAGGTCTAGTTGTTGGCTACTTTTTCAGCACAGATTCTTTACCCCCTAACCTCGTCTTTAGTTTTCTCTTTCCTTAAGAGCTCTTTGAAAAAGAAGGTGCGTAGCAAAGAAGATGTTCGTTCAAAACCAGATTGACTCATCCCTAAAGACGAAAAGCGATTGAGACTCTATAAGTCTATCTAAATAATAAGAAAAGAAGACCAGAAAACGTCATCAGCCAGTAAAGGACTACTTTCTAAATGGAAAGGATTCCCCTACAATAAAGAGGAAGTCTATGTCCCTTCCTATAAAATTGAGGACTTCAGAGCATCCACGTCTGCGACATGGCAGAAGAAGGGCTAGCCGAAAACACGATTGCATATCATAGAAAGAATTTCTCAATAGAAAGCAAGAAGAAAAAAGGCGCTAGTTTTGTTCTTTTTCAGAACAATGCAAGAGTTTGATTATTCAAGAAATAAGAAAGATAATAGGTTCAATAAGAGTACGAGGTGCGTAGCAATGAGCGGTCCAGGCGCAGACGAGCTAACAGTCTAAGGGGCCGCTTTATATCTCCCATTCACATCAGTAATCCCAAATCCCAGGAATACTGAATAGGACTGAATACCTGTACTAAGGTGGCTAAGGAGAATAGGGCTGTCTAAAATGGATATATCGCCTCTAGCGCCTTTCTGCTCTTCTCCCCTAAACGAAGATTTTCTCTCCTGGTCAGTTACTTTTCAAGAAGTGAACCCTATCTTTTACTAAAAAGAAGGTGACTCCGCCCTTAGACACCATTAGAAAGGAGGAATATCTCAAGCTAGTTTTCAATCCAGCATGAAAGGGAAAGCTAGCAGTCTCTACGAATTACCCTGCATCTCAGTCTTTCCAAGCTACCCAGTGGTACAAGCATAGTGAGGGTCTAGATTCGCCCCAAGCCAAGTCTTTCACTCTTGGTCTAGATACCTTTGGTTGAGTCAAGCCGCCTAGTCCCTTTCGCGTATGTCAATGTAAGAAGTCCCCTATCTGAAAGCATAACTTGAACTTCTCACGCCTACCTTCGCTCCGCCCCTTGCTAACTCCTATATCGTGCTTACCCGTGCATACTATGTAGTCGTGCTTGCTGTGCTATCGTGTCACTGTGCAAATTCCCGGTAAACTTGATGTCTCAGATATTTTCTTGGGTTGAACAAGAGTAAGAGTCGACTCTTTTTCTTTCCCTCTCTCTCTCTGCTTTGAGCTTCGTAGACGTAGCTCTTACCCTGGGTCTAGTCTACCCCAACCCTACCTTGCTGAACTCAGGCTTTCTCCAACCCCGCCTTTTTTTTCCCGACGGTCTACCCTTCACTACGTCCACCCTTAACTAGCGCCTTTTCAAAGAAATTCCAAGTAGGATGATTTTGATGTCGGTGCCGTCGATGCGAAGTAGAGTGTCGCCAAGACTCCTCTGGGATTATTTTGGAAGGAAGAGTTCCAAAACTTCATCATCAAGTGATTTCATTCCGTGGATACTTGAATCAGTCTATTATTTCATAGAAAATGCTTTTTCATCCTATATGACTGAAGTGAAGCCAAGCATAATTAGAGACTGCCACATCCCCTATCCTAGAGTAGAAGATGTCTGTTCTTGAAACGCAATAGCACTTCAAAGTCAGACCATTTTCTTTGAAATTCGTTGGCACACTGAACTACAAAATGAATGGATCGAACCTACGCTCCTATGAGTCGGTGTTTGAAATCGAAACACATATAGGCGCTAGTACCAGTCAAGCTAGCTGAATATCGGTTGGAAAAGTTCCAGTTATCCATTTCAGTCTGAAAGTCTTCTCCCGCTACGCACCTTGAAACATAGCTATTCAAGGCGGGATCGAAGGCTATTCCTTATTTCTTATTGATAGCCCAGAAAATAAAATAGAAGATTTTTTGATCAGGGTGGGATAAGTTTCAGATTCTGGGTCAAAGTTTGACTTCGAAGCATGAACCATCCGCTCCTATTCAGCTTCCTAGAATAAGATAAGATCTCTTTTTCATGAAATCAGACTATCCCATGACTCGAGGGTGACTGAAACTCCCTTTCGAGTTAGCTGCCAAGACTCAGACTAGCGCCTGAAATGAAAGCATTTTCACAACGACGAGTTCTTGCCTCTATCTAAGTTCATTCAGGGCTCCGCGCCTTTCGACGAGTTTGAACTCACTAAAAAAGAATTGATTCTGTGATCAATCCCTTCTATGCCTACTCAAGCTCTCTCAAGAATATCAGGACCTAGAGGCGCGACTTCAGGAGCGTATTGCCTCCCCACCTCCCTTTACTTTCTTTCAAGCTACCTACATCGGGTATGTTCATTCTAGCAGTTCCTATTCATTCAACCCGAAGATGGTGATTTTCACAAGCGCTGAAAGCATGCCATGAAGAGTCGATTCAAGAAGAGCAATTCTTGGTCCCAGCTATACCCCCACTTTTTTCCGTATATTTCTTTTTCTATATTTCTCTATTGAGAATCACTCATAACTCAACTCATTTTCGTTTCGACAACAGATACAGATTACAGATGCGGATGAAATAGCGGTACTTTCCCGCTCAAAGAAAAGACTCGGGCTATCCAAAGAGGGACATCTCCTCACTACTGGGCTTCGGAAAAGCTATTCTTCTTCGTTTTCAATGAAAGCAAAAGCATGAGCAGAGTAGTCGACAAGAGTGAAGAGCTTAACAAGAGATCTATTCTACCGTACCGCATCCAATTCCATGCCTCCCTATTGAATGGAGTTCGACTTGCCTTTCTTTCTTGCTTTTAGAACGGAGAGGGAACCTGAAGTCTGGCAGAAAATCCGAATCGAATCCTCTTTCTCAGTTTTCATATAACTAGTGTCGTATCAAAGCCCCAGCAAGGTTCGACTGTGAAGGAGAAATTTTCTATCTCTGATATTTCATATGAGATTATATAGATTCTAGAGAACATATGTCACAACTGGCCT
>NW_018228435.1:0-785 GCF_001263595.1 Phalaenopsis equestris
TTTTTCCCGAGAGTTATGTTCAAATTTCAATAGAGTGTGCTGATGGCGCCGAACACCCCGCCGACGGCGCCGAACACCCCGCCGACAGCGCCGAACACCCCTTCTACGACGAGCTTGCAAAAAAAAACACCTTTAATGTGATTTTAACCAGTCAACCACCACTATTCATCATCTCCTTCCTCCTAAAAATGCAATTTTTGACCTTGGGCTTGAGAGATCTTGGATTTGGGGCAATTTCAAGGCTTTTTGACACCAGATTTGATCATCTCTAGGTAAGAGCATCACTCCAAACTAAAAATATTTGATTTTCACCATGGATTTCTTCCACATTGAGGAGATTTTCTTCCACATTGAGGAGTTCTGAGAAATTTGAGAATGTGAAGAAAATATTGGGAGGAAATTCATGGAACTTAGTTTCAAACTCTTAGAATTACTTTTGGAAGCCATTATTTGCATATGTAAAGTATATTTTGGAATTTTTCTGATTTGATTAGATTGAAATGGCTCCACGCCAAAAGAGACGAATTGAGTTCAATGAATCTCTCTTCATCAATGCAATGGCTCAATCAAGATTTACTTCAGTATTTAAAGAAAAGAAGTGTATACAAGATCAAGTTTTTGAGAGCTCGGGAGGAGGGATTAAACGAGTTATTGCCGAGCGGAGGTGGGAAAACTTTTGTTACACCACCAACAAAGCTGATACAAATGTTGTAAAGGAGTTCTAGCCAATGTAATCTTTTCTGAAGATGAAATCGTTCAAGTACGGGGATTTCCTGTTGAATTTA
>NW_018228436.1:0-2906 GCF_001263595.1 Phalaenopsis equestris
CTATGGTTAAATTATCAAGATCTCAAATCAATTTTCACACAAAGTTTATGCATGTCTACACAATTTTAGTTGATTTACCCGTTGGAAGCCGTCGGTCGCCGGAATCAAAATCTCGTCACTCGCTTTGGAAAGACATTTAATTTACATATATATAAGTTTAGAAAAATATAAAATCAAATTGATCCCATATCTCAAACTGATCTCATATCTTTCATAGTTTAAATGAAAGAGCACTATACCTCAAACCATGCACTTATCCTTAAATATAAACACAAGACTTTGAGAGTGAGGCTCGATCAAAGAAGCTAAGAAATATATGACATCTGTTTGGTCTGCAAAATTATTTTATTTTTTAACAAGTTTCCTTATTTAATACAAAGAATTAAACAAAGTTTATATTAAGCTGAGTTTGGAAAAGCTTCGTATAAGGGCAAGCCCCTATAGTTAAATACATCTTAGATAACAGAAGTCACCTAAAAAAACTCTCGATAAAAATTAGGGAATATTATCTTCAAAGAGGTCAAAGGATAGAAAATTTCAATGAGATCGGACAAAAAGGCGTGAAAGGGGAATGACTCAAATTTGGAACATTTATTGTAGAATCCAAAGGAGGAAAAACTATGGGATGTCATAGATCCGAAGGAGAACCTCGGTGACTTCCCATCTATCCTTTTATTTGGCTTCAGTTTTAAGGAGAAATATTTAGGTGTTGTATCCTACCAATTTTATTTGTTTATTAACTAGGGCTTACACTCAAATGAAACAATCACACAAATAGCTTGGAAGACGTGAGGGTTTAGGTCATAATGAACGATAACCTTAGAATCCTAAGAGGAGTTAGTGCTTAAATTGTGTAGCAGAGCTATACAAAAGTCTAAAGAAAAGTTGAGGATTTATGTTGCATAAGTGATACACCAAACATATATGTATTTTTAGACCCATATTTTATACTCATTTTTTGTGATATTGCACTTTAATGGAAGGTATTTTCTATGTTTAATTGCAGGTTGTTGATTTTTAGAACTTGGAGTAAAAATGATTGAATTTGGAGCAAAAAATGGAGAAGTTAAAATTTTGTCTGCACCGATGGTGCCGACTGGGCGTCGACGACGCCATTTAACAGATACTTGAGATTTAATTAACGGGCCTCTGGCGCCAATGGCACCAGTCTCGATGGAAGCCCAATTTCTAGAAAGCTCGACAAATTTGGATGCTTTTTGAAGAGTTTTTAGATGCACCTATTGGAGAACCATCCTAGGCTCTATTTAGGGCTGAAATTTTATCAGAACCCCCCCCCCTTTCGCACCATTTCAAATTCCTCCACTCATTTTAGATTTCCTCTTCACACACTTACATTCCATGTTATTCCACACCATTAGTTAGTCATTGTTCTTATAGTTTTGAGTTTTTGTAGTGAGTTTAAGTGTGAATTCTTCTCTAAGAAGTGTTGGAGAGGAAGAGAAGTGAGAGATTTCTTCTTCCTACATTTCCTAAGAGAGGCTACAAAGGATTTGCTTTGAGAAAGAGTTTCAGATAAGTGTTGTTTTTTTATTATTTTTGTATGAACTTTCTTTTATATATGAAATTTTTTTTTGTTGTATCTTTCTTATGAAGTCCAAGTAGATTCCTTTATCTTTCTTCTTACTCTGAGAAATAGTGAAATGAAGAGATAATTTAGATGTGCCAATGTTAAAATTTAAAATAAATTGTGAATTTAAAATAAATTGTGATAGTTTTTCAACTCCGCTCTTAATTTACTTTTCGATTTTGCCAATGGAATTTTTAAAATATGTTGTGAAACATATGATTCGGGAAATATAGTATGAGTTCTACAAGAGAGTGAGAATCACATTTAAGTCCATAAAGGAGTATTTCGTTCATGGAATTAAGTGCAAATAAATAGGGAAATATACTTTGTTGGGTGTAGAATTGGAGATTTCTAGGGTGACAGACTAAAATCTCCAATTCGATCTTAGTGTTTAAGAACTAAAGCGAGAGTTAGCCTTCAGGAGAAGGGAAGTGAGAGCTCTGGAGTGGGAGCCAGTATCTTCATAGCCTAACCACAAATTTAAGGGCTAAACCTAAGATTAGCCAATGATTTTCTATAACACTGAATCGGGGTAGAGAATTAAAATTGCTCCTAATTGGCACAATACATATTTAAACCATTTATCTCATCTCATTTCTCCAAAAACTCATTATAGTGAGAAAGATGCTTTTTCAAATTAGAAAACTTTATCACATAAACATAGTTTAGTAGTTATTAATTTTAAACTCTACTAGTAGTTAATAATTTAGCTTTGATAGTATCTTAAACATTCAAAATTAGTGAAAATAGTTTTGATTTAATTCTATGAATTTCCTAGTTAATTTATCATTTCAAATTTAAACCTTCCTCATGGGATCTATTTTTGGGACTTAAAAAGAAGGTCTTATATTACTTGATAACGATACGTATATTTGCGTAGAATCCCAACTTTAAGTGTTTAACGTTATTATTCATAAAATACTACATCTTGTTTTTGGCGTCATTGCAAAGCTGAGTTAACTTTATAAATTCTACACAATAATATTTTTTGGGATCAATAAGAAAACCACCTCGAAGTCCTATGGCATGGTTTTTTAATTATAAGAAATGATTTAGCCGATGTAGACATGTTCTACTGTTGAAGATGGTTGTGCTGCCCACAATGCTAGCTCCAAGCTCCTCGTCGTGACAAATTTAGGTTTTTTAATGTGTTAAGTTATGATGTCAAATCATATGTCCCTAAGGTTCATGGCTATTTAAATATTATGGGGTATATTAAAGTTGATCAGAGCGACACCAGTTACGATCCTACGGTTCCCTCGTTCTGCTATCACTGGTACCATTATTTTCTTTCGTATTCGCTTAGTCCAAATGAATT
>NW_018228437.1:0-995 GCF_001263595.1 Phalaenopsis equestris
TGTGCCTTTTTGTGAGCATTTTATGGATTTTGCAATTTGTAGGATTTTGCCATTTGCAATTTTGTGATCTCCGTCACATACTGGGCACCCAAAACTATTATATTTACTCTGACTTTAGGATTTATGATTTAAGATTATGTTTGTCAGGATCAAATCATTGTGGATGTGATAAAAATAAAAATTAAAGAATGGTGTTTTATCTTTTACCTCCTCTGATTTTGAGTGAGAATTTATAAGAAATGGGTATGATTTTTTCAAGAACTCAGAAACTTCGGTGAAGATTTTTCTAATGGGCGGCAAGCTCAGCAAGAAATTCGATGCCTCTGCTCCCAAGGTTGATCCTTCCCCCTCCGACAACAATACGAATCTGCATCACAAATCGGAGATCATGTCTCACGAAGCAGCAAGCCATGCCTATTCGCAGCTATAGATCTTGACACTACCCTGCTGCAACGCATGAGCCGCGCCATCTCCTCCCTCTCCACCGGCGAGGTGCTCCGCTTCGTCTCCTTCGAATCCCTGAAAGAGATCACCCCTTGCTTCCTGGAGATGAACCAAAAAGTCATCAAAATCATCCAAGAATGCAAAAAGGATATCTGGAAGAAACCCGAGAGTACTAAGAAAACAGCTTCCAAACATCTGATTTCTGCACCACCCTCGAGCGCTGCCTCATGCGTGCTCGCGACTCTCAGCTCATCATCAATGTCACGCTCCAGCGGTTAGAGGAGGAGGTAAACTACTAGAAGACATTGGCGGACCTGAGGCTGTTCTTGGCCGACGGCAATCCCTTCAAGGAAGAATTTCTCAGAGAATACCATGCAGTTTATCGGCAGCAAAAATCAATGCTTGAGAAGCTGATGCTGAGGAAGAGAAAGCCCGACAAAAAGCTGAAGTCTGTCAGAGCTTGGAGGAGGGTTTCCTGCGTCATTTTTGCTGCTACTTTCGCCAGTGTTCTAATCTGCTCCGTTATGGCTGGCGCAGGGGCGGCCCCCCCC
>NW_018228437.1:1106-3087 GCF_001263595.1 Phalaenopsis equestris
TTGCCCCGCCTCCGGTGGCGACAGTTTTGGCTGCAGCCTGTCTGTACTGTTGGGGTCGATGGGAAGGTGGTTTGATTCTCTGTTGAAGCATTATGAGGATGCATTTATGGAGGAGAAGAAGATCATAAACTCCATGCAAGTTGGGACCTTTCTGGTTTTTAAAGATTTGGAGAGTATCAGAGTAATGGTTGATCAGCTGGAGATTCAGATCAGTTACTTGCTTTGCTGTGTGGATTTTACTTCGGAATAAGAGGAGGCTGTGAGGTTTGAAGTTGAGGAGATTAGAAGAAAGCTTGGAGTTTTCATGAAGAGCGTTGAGGTTTTGGGGGAGCAGGCCGATCGTTGTAGCTGAGATATAAGGAGGGCCAGGACTGTGGTGTTGCAGAGAATCATTCGATGCCTAGAAGGATGAATGAAGGGAAAAAAAAAATTGTTTTCTCATCTGATTATTGATTTTTTTTTTTAATTCGCACAATAATCTTTTTTGTTTATTAATTTATATATTTGTTAATGTATATAGCTGACAGTTTAGCTTACTTGATTCTCTTTGTCAGCATTAAAAGAATTGTGAGCTTTTGTGTTAGTTTTTTAATTTTTAATTTTTAATTTTTATTTTTTGCTTTCAATTTTATTGTGTATTTTTATTTGGATACTACACAATTCTCATGTATTTATATATTTATATATTTAATATATAAAGTTTCATTTTTACGTGTTGTATACTCAAATACCGATAAACGGAAATTTTTGCTAAAAATTCTCTTACTGAATCGAAACCATTTGCTAAAGTGGCTGAACCGAACCGACCTGCCAAAGTCGCTAAATCGAGTCTATCTGCTCATGTGGTTGAATCAAGTCCACATGACGAAATAGTTGATCTAAACATCCTTATCTTCCTTAGAAATATAACCTGACCCATCTACAAAGGCTGAAATCTAAGGAAGTCATTATACTCGATAAGGATGTTTGTCAACCAATTATTAAAGACGTCGTCCGACACCGGAACTCCAATCCTTTCATCCTTTCATCGGGATGTTCTATGCTATTAGTTGAACATTATACTCGATAAGGATGTGGTTTTCTTTTTGTTTGAGATCCTGTAGTCACTCTCGGGTAAGGAGAGAGAGAAGAAAAAGAGAGAGAGAGAGAGGAGCTGAGAGAGAGTTTTCTTGTAAGTTGATGTGGTCGACGGCATAATCTTTGAAGCAATAAAATTCACTGCAGCGCCGTCGACATAAACAATTTTGTCGAACCATATAAATCTGTGTGTTCCGCTGCTTTTTTGTTTTGAGTTTTTTCTCGATCTAATTTTTCGCTTAATTGCCGTCGTTTTTCACAATGTTTCCATCAAGACATTAGAGGAATTTGGATGATGTAATAAATTATAATTTTATTTACATGTGACAGAAATGATATAATTTAAAAAAAAATCATTGTGAAGTATAATATAAATATCTTAATTTTTAAATAATCAACATCATAATAATTTTAGCATGTTATTTTAAAAGATAAAAATGTTTAATTTTAAAAATTTAAATATCAAATATAAAAATCACACAATAATAATTTTTTTAAGAAAATTTATAGTGAATAGAAATTAAATGTCGTAACATATTATTAAGATTAATATAGCATTAATATATATTAATATTTGGCCATTTGTATTTCGCGATCTCTTACATTATGGAAGAAAATAATTTAAAATAGCAAAAACTTTGTGCAAAAAGCAAAATATTATTAAATTGTTTTAGCCTTTATAATTTAGTTGCACATCTTTAAATCATTAGTTACACTTTTTTTCTTTAAATTGAAAGGCATGGGAGTATGAACAGCTACAGGAATAGCACATTGGGCTTCCACCTTGTGTGTTTGTCATCTTATTTTAGGCTTATAAAATTTCTTAAAAATAAATTATTAATATTATTGCCTAGTTTGTTGGACCGGCGGTTCAAACGGTTCTTGCTGATTCAATTACAAAATT
>NW_018228438.1:0-2482 GCF_001263595.1 Phalaenopsis equestris
GCTATCAGTGGCTGAGAACAAGGGGATTGCACTTGGGATGATTTGGAGAGGCTCTTGTGAGATTTTGGCAGAGTTTCCCTAAGGTTACAAGAACTCTTTTCCTTCGCCTTGGAGAGGTCAATTTAAAGCCATGGCTGTCTGGTGGAGCTCAGGGTTGGGATTTGGGTGCTAAAGCATGCTGAGGTGGAGGGAAGAAATGCCCAAGCATCCAATTAGAGTGAGCCAAGTCAGGGGGTTTAATTTTGGGTTTTGGCCAATAGGAGCACCTTTGGGCTAGCTGTTTCTGGTGACTAAGGTGGTGGCTGGCCAGGTTATGGTCACTTCTTGGCTTAAGGAGGCCAGAGAGTGCTAAATGATGGTTAACCCCTAATGGTATGTAATGATGAAGAAGATATCTCAAGTTTAGGCTAAATATGGGGTGAAATCCCTTAATTCAAGGGACCATTGGTCCATAGATAATCTTGGCTAATTTAGGTGGGTTTAGCCTGGTCCATAAGGTGTACTTGGTGGCTGTGGTGTCATTAATTTGATTTCTTAGGCATGGCTAAGTCAATTTTAATGCATGGGTTCAATTTGGGTCAAAATGGCTAGAAGTTGGGTTTGGGTTAGGCTAGCCAATACATTGATCAACATTGTGTAGATGATTGTCACAAGAGATATTGTGTAAATGATTGTCATAAGAGGTTTGGAAAATATTTGGAGTGATTTTGAATTGATTTGGAGGTTTAATTTGGAGGATTTTGGGCATTTGGTCAATATAGGGATGTTGGGTTAGATTTGGGTCTAGGTTGGACTAATTTTCGGCTAAGTCCAAATTTATGGTTGAAAATGATCTATATTAATGTCATGAAGAGTTTTCAATGTCAATTGGGTGCCAATTTTGGGGTTTAAGTATTCAATTTGCTGGAATTTGGAAACATAACCAATTTGGGGCAAATTTAAGGATTTTGAATGTGTGTTGAAATTGAGTGACATTGAGGTTTGAAAAAGGCAAATTAAGGGTTCAATTTTACGTGCAGGATTTTTATGAAGAGTTTAGGATCCAAATTGGGGCAATTGAGTGGATCATATGGTTCAATTAAGTGAAATTAGGTCATAGGGCTAAAATTTGGGGTTTTGATTTGGCTCAAAATATAGCTCAAAGAATGGGTAGATTAGGTTTGTATTTGGTTTAGATTGATCATAGGAAAGATGAATTTGAGTTTAGAATTGAAATTGGGGAGGATTAGAGCCAAATTGATGGACATTTGAGGTGAATTATAGGAAATTGGGCCTTTAAAGACAATTTGGGGGTTTTGGTCAAAATGGTCAAATTGATCAAATTGGGTTCAATTGAAGGATCTAATTTGGTTTTGGAGACATTTGAAGTGATTTCGGATGTTTTGAGAAAATTTGGGGTGCCAAGGGTATTTTTGTAATTTTGGCAAATTTGAAGGTATTTTGGTAATTTTAGCAAATTTGGGTGGCTTTGGGAAATTTAGGTATTTTCAAATAGTTTGAAATGATTTTTGGACAAATTTGGGTCTTTTGGGTGATTTTGAGAATTTTGGTCAAATTTAAGATTTGAAGGGCATTTGGGTATTTTGGGTGGATTTGGGGGCAAAAGGCTAAGTTGGATATTTTTTAGTAGAATTGGGGTCTCAACCACTATGTATGAGCTACGGACCAATGAAATCCCTATTTGAGTACTTGATACACCAAAAATATATGGTATTTTTAGACACATTTTTATACCTATTTTTGAGATATTGCGCTTTAATGAAAGATATTTTTGTGTTTTCCTTGCAGATATAAGTAAAAATGGAAAAATAATGTTTAAAGGAGTGAAAAAGGATCAAATTTGGAGCAAAATGTGAAAAATTGTGCAAAAGAGTTTTGGTGCATAAGCACCAGATCCAGGGCTTAAGCGCCGGTTAAACAGATAAGACCGCGCCTAAGCGCCGAGACCCCGCACTTAAGCGCCAGTGGCAGTTACTAGACGAGTAAAATTGATTTTCACTAATTTCGAAGAGGTTTTTAAGGCACCCATTGGCTTAATAGGTGGTTATAACCACCATGGACGAAAATATCATGAAAGGATGCGCCTCTTGGAAAAATTCATCAAATCAAGACACATTTTGAAGAGATCCCAAGGCATCTCTTGGAAAACTATAAAAGAAAGAAGAGAGGACGTAGAAAAGAGTCTTGAAAATATTGGCAAGTTTTGAAAGTTCTTCTCCGGGGAGTTAGTTCGGAGAGATTTTCAGGAACCACTTTTTATTTACTTTATCCTTTTTTGTTCTTTTGTTTTGAGTGATTGTAAAAGAGAAGAGATTCAAAGGAACTTCAAGAGTTTGGTGGAGGACTTAAGATAAGTTTTTATCTTTTTGTTTTAAACTACTTTTGGTTTTAATCAAGACTTATTGTTGGTTTGACAATGATTTATTCTTTTAAATTAAAGTGTGTTCTATTTTCTCCATGGATTATGAGTAGTTTTCTTTAT
>NW_018228439.1:0-4849 GCF_001263595.1 Phalaenopsis equestris
ATTTTATCCACTTTAACAAGCACATCTTCTATAACTTCTTCTGGCTATATGATAGATTGATCAACTAACTGAAGGAATACAATATCGGGAAAAAAATTGGATAAACCTAACCATCTAAATATAGATAGAGGCATCACATTAATGCTCACTCCTAAATCACATAAACCTTTTCCACATAATCTTTCTCCAATTGCACAAGGAATTGTTAAGCTATAAGGGTCTTTTAGTTTCTAAGGAAGCTTTTTCAAAAGTATAGCACTGCACTCCACACTTAGTGCAATTGTCTCATAATCCCCAAATTTCCTTTCTTTGTTTAATATCTCCTTCATAAGCTTTGCATAACTTGGCATCTGTTCCAAAGCTTCAGCAAAGAGATTATTTATCATTAACTTCTTAAGTACTTGGATGAACTTTGAAAATTGTTTATCCAACTCATGTTGTCTATGTTTTTGAGAAAATGGAGATGATGGTCTTTCTAAATTGATTTTAGTTAGAGATATTAATTTTCTCAGATCCTTAGAAACATGTTTATCAGGTCTTTTACTTTCCTTTGTTTCTTACTATCTTGTTTCTAACCACATCCTCTATTTCTTTTCCACATCTTAACTGGACAACTTCTACTTGTTCATTATTGTTCTTTTTATGGTTCATCTCAATGTTTCTAGGAAGCGTTCCTTGAGGTCTGCTGCTAAGTGAATTAGCAATTTGTTCCAGTTGATTCTTTATGTTTCTAATTGCAACATTTTGACCATGCAACTAGGTTCCCATTTGCAATACCATTTCTTCTATAGACATCTTGTTATCCTCAAATTGTTGATCATTCTTAGCGTGATCATTCTTAGAGTCAGGTGGATATGAAGGTCTAAAGTTTATGTTCCCCTAATTATTCTCACTTTCATTAGGATTTACAGGATTGTTTTTAAATTATTATTTTCCACCCCTAATAATACGATAGCAATTAAAATTAAGATGGTTCTTCCAGCTTTGGTTGTAAAAGTTAGAATACAGGTTGTTTATGCTATTTAAAGTCTCATATAGTAAGTTATAATCAATCTTATGCCTTAATAAAGTTTCCTCACTTACTGGAGTAAATTGAGGTAGGTTCATTCCAAATAGGTCCAACTTCTTTGATATTGCAACAACCTGAGATGCAAGAATTACCATCGCATCTATAGCATGAACACTGGCTACTTTTTTTTAGGATTTACCCTTATAGAGGGCCATTAAAATTCATTTGTAGCCATTTCTTCAATTAATCCAAATGCTTCATCAAATGGTTTTGAAATTAATGATCCACCAATGGTAGTATCAATTTTAGGCCAATGAGATCCTACTAACCCATTGTAAAAAGTTTGAATGATTGACCAATCAGGTAGAGCATGGTGTGGACACTTTCTTAGGAGTTCCTTAAATATTTCCTAGGCTTTGTATATTGATTCCCCAATATATTGACAAAATGAGATATTATCATTTCTATATTTAGTAGTTCTTAGTGGAAAAATATATAGCTAAAAATTTCTGAGTTAACACCTCCCAAATTTTAGTAGAGCTAGGTGCTAAAGAGTATCACCACATTTTAGCTTTATCCCTTAGTGAGAAAGGAAAAATCCTTACTCTAACAACATCGTCTGACATGTCGTTATAAAGAAATGTAGCACAAAGTTCTAGAAAACTTGATAAGTGTAACTAGGGATCCTCCGAAGGAGTTCCCCAAACTGGTTGTACTGCACCATTTGGATAATCACTGGATTTAGTTCAAATGAGTTAGCTTCTACAATAAGGGTTTATACACATGAGTGAATTTCATCTAAAGTAAGATTTACGTAGTCCCACAGAGATTTACGATGTTTTCCAAGTTATTTTTTTTATGGTTTTCCATTTTCATTTCTATTTTTTCAAGTCCTTTCTGTTTTTAGATTATTTCCTTTTTTTCTAACATGAGATCATAAGGCACAAGTCTTGCAGATCCTTTATTTGCATAAGCAACACAACAAAAAATACATTGACCATTAAACAAATAAATAAAAAAATATACTCGACAAAACAAAAGCAGTTTCTTCACAACTGAAAGCAGTTTCTTCACAACACTTTTTCATACAAAAAAACACTTTTCACACAAAATGGATTTTTACGACACTATAATTTTCCAAGTATAATCCCAATTACTTCAACGAAATTTCTCTTAAAAGTCAAGATCAACCATATCGATCCCTGGCAACAGCACCAAAAACTTGATCCCAATATTTTTTATTATGTAACGATTTATGATGTTGACACAACTACTTGATGATTTTAATCCCCGACAACGGCGCCAAAAACTTGATCCAAAGAAAAGTAAAATTTCATTTACATATTTAAATAGTAGAGATTTTACACAAGTATATGTATTGTTATCAAGTAATATAAGGATTTCTGATTAAGCCCCGAATATCAATCCCACGGAGACTGTGTTTAGTCACGATGACTTTGAAGAGAATTTATACTCTAGAATAACACGCCCTAGCTTAAAAGGTCAATAAAGGCTTGGTTTTGATTATATCCCACAATTAACACTACAATACTACTTCAACTTTTAAACTAAAATACTTAAGAAAAAACAGAACTTGGGGTTTAATATATTGAAAGTACCCTTCCTCTTATAATGAAATTAGTGACATGTGTAAAAGTAAAACAAGTAATGAGAGAGATTGTAAAAAATAGCAGTAATTATATTGTTTACCCTCAGTCAAGTAATATAAAGAGCACTGGCTAATTCATAGTATAAGAATCCTAAGAACTGGATAGGTAGGAGAGGAACTAGCTCTCACTCAAGATTCCCCTTGTCCCCTCACCTGAAGGCTAACATCTAGTATTAAGACCTAAAACTAAGATCCAAATTGGAGGCTTTAGCCTGTCACTCTAAAGTACACTAATTCTACACCCATCAAAAATTATTTACTTATTAACCTGCACTCAACCATATGGACTACATTCTCATCCATATAATCTCATGTGATTCTATCATAGTTGATTGAGACAACACCATCACAGATTTTACATGTTCTCACAACGGATTTTAAAAAGCAAGTTGATCAAGTTTACATTTAAATAAAGAACAAATTAAGAACATCACAATAGATTCTCACTCTACTCGATTATATATTCTACACTTGCATAATAGTTCATTATAAGAGGAAGAATAAAGAAACTACACACTACACATGGAGAAACAACAAGAACTTTTCATTGCAGAAGACGTTGAAATCATATAAATAGAGAAATAGATTCAGATCAAGTTAAAATGAAAAATACTTATCTTTGATGAAAATCAAACTCTTCATGTATATCAAAATTAATCTCCATACAATCCTCTTAAGGAATAGAGTGAAAAGAAAAAAAAAATCTCGCAATCTCTCTTTTTTTCTCTCTCACTTTGTTGCCCCACTCTGGGCTCTCGCCCAAGCCTTCTTTTTCTTCTCCAAGACTTCTTCTCTTCTACCAATTTGTTCAAGAGCACTTTTAAAAATATTTCCAAGCCTTATTTATAGTTTCCCAAGAGGTGCTTAAGTGTCTCTTCAAACGTGTCCATATTCAATGAATCTTCTAAATTGTGCCTAAAGTCCCTCTTCAAAAGTCATCAAAAAACTCCATTTATCTGTCCCAAATCCTTCTCTAAAGTCCCTTTTATCAACTCCAATGAATTCATAAAGAGGTACACGAAGCACCACTTCAAAAATCGTCTAAATCTGATGTATATTCTAGAAGAAATGTTAAAAATCATGTCGGACGCTTAAGCATTAATTTTCGGCACTTAAGTGCCCTTCTCTCTATCAGGTGGCACTTAGACACTGGGAATAGGCACTTAAGTGCCTGGTTTTGGCCCCTATGGTTTCAGTGTGCTTCGGTTAGACCCGGTTTGCTCTGGTTTTGGTCCAGCTTTGTTCCTTTTACTTCAATCATTCAAAATTCTTCAATTTGATATACATACAACCAAAAACACAAGAAAACATACACTTAAAGTGCATTATCACTATAGAATATAGCATAAAAAATACTACATTTTAGGCACATCAGGTACCTCATTGACTTTAGAACATTAAATGTTTCTTTCTATTCATTAACTTTCTTAGTCTACTCTCCTTTCTGCGCATCTATCATAGGACGTCAGGTAGCAAGAAAAGGTCTCACCAAAATAATAGGAATTTCTTTATCTTTTTCTAAGTCTAGCTTAATGAAATCCACAAGGAAGATAAATTTGTCTTCCTTAACGACTACAACTTCTATAACCCCTTTAGAATAAGTGATAGATTGATCAGCTGCTGAAGGGTTACAGTGGTGGGAGAAATTTCTCCTATATCTAACCTTTGAAAAATGAATAAAGGCATAAGATTAATACTTGCTCCTGAATCGCATAAGGCTTTTGCACAAATTTTTTCTCTAATTGCACAGGTTTTAATGAAGCTACCAACATCTTTAAGCATTTATCTTCTTTTAAATTATTGCACTACATTATTCACTAAGGGCAACAGTCTCATAAGCTTCAAAGTTCCTCTTTTTGTTTAATATATCTTTCACAAATTTGACATAACACATCATTTATTCCAAAGCTTCAGCAAACGGAATATTGATTGTAACATTCTTAAATATCTCAAAAAAAATTAAAAATTGTTGATCAAGCTTTTGTTGTCTAAGTCTTTAAGGAAAAGGAGGTGGTGGTCTTTCTAAATCATTTTTAGTTGGACAAATAGATTGTTCTTAGTCATTATAAATGGCTTCTTTAGGTTTTACAGTTTCTTTAATTTCTCTCTCAACTATATCTCTTTTTGAATTCCTACATTGAATTATTTTCCACTCCTAAGTTGAACTTCTT
>NW_018228440.1:0-9557 GCF_001263595.1 Phalaenopsis equestris
TGTTTTTAAAAATAAATTAATATGTTTTTGAAAACCATCAAAAATAATTTTGGGTGTTTTGAGTGCTTTTAAAAACAACCATACTTTAATCAAATAGTCAAATATATTTTGTCTCAAATGAAAATATAAACAAAACAAGATATAAAAAAAAAAAAATTAAAAATAATAACAGAAGTAATCTCAAACGGCCCCATAGCTTTAAAAGATTTGGAGCTATAATTGCAAAAGTAAAGTTTTGGTGTTAGATTTGTAAATACAGAAGAGTTGGGTGGTATTTATGTAAATGCCCCTAAATTATTTAGTTGCATGCTTTTGTTTGTGCATTTTTTATTTCATTGCAGAGTTCTTTGGTTTAAATTTTTTTAACTTGGTTCCTTGTATTAGTTTGTGACTTCACATTTATCTCTTTGATGATTTGTTCATTTTATTAGCGGAAGTTTTCAATTTTCTGAAGAGATAGGAGAAATATTTAGTAATCTTATTTTATTCGTTTGTTTTTGTGATTGTTATCTTTTGAAGCAGCTGTATTTGGATGGTTATATACTTTTTTGGGAAGGTTTTTATGAATAGTAATTTAAGAGAGGCTCTAATCATTCTGCTTTCTTTTTGATGTGTCATTATTCCTTGATAAAATGCTCATAAGGTGCTGATAAAATCGAGCTTCTTAGTTTGAAACTTTTTATGTTGCCATGGCATGTAATAGTTAACCTCCGTCTTTTACATTTATAGTCTAGGTCTTGGAAAGGTGCTGGTTCACTTTTCATGTGACATTTGTCATTTTAAAAGTAATTAATTTTTTCACCTTGCTCAAGTTTTGCAATTTCAAGATAGCTTCTGTGGAAATGATGCGATGAGAAAGATTTAGATTTCATTAGAGATGCTATTATGTAAGTAGAACTCTGGCTTGTATTATATTTTTAATGGCAGGTGTTGCGCTGCTCAAAGTGGGAGGAAGAATGGTTTACTCCACCTGCTCAATGAATCCAGTTGAAAATGAGGCTGTTGTATCTGAGGTTATTTCTGAGAAAATTAGCATTAATTTAATTTAATTTTAATCACTTATGTATTCTTGCATCCATTATGCAGAATTAAATAGCAAAAACGTTTATTGAGCTGAACTTGGGCTGCATGCCAACATCAAGCATTTACCACTCCCCTATTTATATTACATTTGTTTTTAACTATAAATCTTTAATTGCATCTTCATTTTTTTCTAACAAATTCACAATTTGAGAAGCTCATTTTGCACCTCATGATGCCAACTCATTGAATGCATGCAATTTCTTAGAGTTGAAATTGATTTATGTAATTTTATCCAATCCCTTTTGAGCTCTCCTTGGTGGAACCATGTTTAATCTCTAATTTTGCATATTATTTGGAGACTATATAGTTAAGCGCTTAAAGTACTCCATTGTTTGAAATTCATAGTCTTATCAATGACTACTGTATATTCTTATGAAGAAGTCATTGATACATTTGAGTCTCTTTGTAATACTGCTTGTAAGTCCCAACTTCCTTGGGGCTTGTTTTGAATCAATTTTGGTTTTTGTTTTTGTTTTTCAAAATATGTTTGTTTAGTGTGTTTTTTATATGCATTTATTTTTTGTTTTTAAAAATAAATTAATATGTTTTTGAAAACAGTCAAAAACACTTTTGGGTGTTTTGAGTGTTTTTAAAAACAACCATACTTTAATCAAATACTCAAATATATTTTGTCTCAAATGCAAATATAAACAAAACAAGATAAAAAATAAAAAAAATTAAAAATAAAAACAGAAGTAATCTCAAACGGCCCCATAGCTTTAAAGATAGTATACACTGAAATAATTTTTGTAATTTCTATTTTGAATAATTAATAGCTAATTGTTCAACATGTTATAGTTCTACCTATTTGCAGTTGTTTGCAGCTTATTTATGTGTTGCCAATCATCATTACAAGTTTTATGATTCTCATTCATATGCTTTGAATATTCTCTGTTTAAATTCTTGGTAAGAGAAATTTATATCATCCTTTTCTTTTAAAAAAGTTTATATTTCATGTAACCAGATTATTCGAAGAAGTAAAGGATCAGTTGAGCTTCTTGATGTTTCCCATGAGTTACCAGGATTGGTTCGTCGACCTGGTCTTAAAACATGGAAGGTTATCTTCTCTCTGATTAAGTTCTGTCACAATTCCTTCATCCAACCATTTCATAAGATTTTTTTTTAATCGTTACATATCTCTGGAGTTTTATTTATGATTTCCCAGAACATCCCTTTGAAATCATAGATTTATTCTCTGTTTTTTTTTTTATATAATTAAATGCTCAAGTTAATATATCGTTATACTTAGTGTTTGGTGCTAATAATGCTGACCATGATTGTATTATTGGAAATCTGACACCAAATATCTATATTTTTATTAGAAATTCTGTCTGCACACCAATTTTTTTTGTTGAACGGTGAAGCAGAAAATGAATGAAAACGAGCCTTCTTATTTTTCCTCCCAATTTCTTGATGAAAGATGTGGGCTGTGCCCAAAATTGTAGGAAGAAAAGAGATCCTTCTCTAGCAAGTAACAATGGTAAAATAGCTATTTTTATGTACATAAAGCAAAATTGTTTTAAAAAAAAGGTTATGGCCAAACAAAAGTGGCTGCGATTTATAAAGTTGTGAAAAAACGGCCCAAACAAACCTTAGTCAAAATTTTGATTTTTGAGAAAGCTATCAATTTTTGAGATTTTTTTGATGGTAGGACCAGTGAGTTGTGTAAAACTATTATGACTGTTCAATAAAATTTTAGCTTCCTTTCAAATTCGTGTATGTTAGCTGTCTGAGAATTTTTCGGTCATGGTGCAAGTCTTGGCGACAATTTTTGAAGGAAGCTTTTTTCTTATATCGATGTCTTAGCTTGAGTTCTTGGTTGACACTTAAATTATTTCTATCTTCTATCACTCTTTTAGTAGTATTGATTTGCACCTGTTATTGGACTTTGATCAGGTTTCAAACTTTCTTTCTTTTCATGGCATGAATCATGATTGTTGAATGTCCTTCATTTCATATATATATATATATTTTCCAATTATTGTGTGGAGCAAGTTGTATTTGTTTTTAAGTTTTGCATCAAATCAGTTAAAACTTGACCAAAACCAATTTAGTGAATTGTGAATTTTGATTTTTTATGCATGCCATCTAAACTTTGTATTAGCATACAATAGAACCCCGAGACATTTGTGTCATTATTGGTGCACCTTGCGCCACAAGTTGTGCATATATAAACTTCTATGTCAAGTCTTTTTGCTATACCTGTCTTATTTCATCAGTCGTCAGTTCTGAGTACTCGTCGTGCTGTTTTGACATAACGGAGAAAAATTATGTATGTGGGCTCCTTTATATAGGTAACTCAAGCTCCATGCACATTTTTTTTTGTGCGGTGGGTTAGAGACCCTTGTGCTTCTTGTCAACATGGTAGGAGAGTCATGTGCGTGTGTTGTCGTTTTTATATAGGTACATGACGCCGCATGCATGCTTTTTTAAGAATGTTGGGTTTGAAGACCTCCTGCCACATTGTCATAACATTGATTAGACATGTTTTTTTTAAGTATGGTAGGAAGACCTTGGTACTCCCAACCTCCCTAGCAGGTACATGCTAGGAGGTTGTTGAAATTCTATCAGAATTTTGCTTAAAAAACAAAATAAAATTTGATTTATTTGGATAAAAACATAATACAATAAAATGGGAAATATAATTGGCAAAAATTTAAACTAAAATGAGCATTTAAATAATTATCGTAAATATTTTAAAGTATTAAAATTGAACATTATCAATAGTCGAGTAAAACTTACATGAGATTTGAAACTTCACTTAGAAAGGATGAGCAGAACCTTTTTATACTCTGAACCTTCAAAACGCCAAAAATGATTGACTTCATAATTGAATAAAAACGAACTGAATAACAATTATATTTATGAACATGAAAAGATGCCATGTGAGGCTCGTTTGAATAAAATAAGTCATATGGACAAATTTCACCGCCTAAATGAAGCAAAAAGTTTTAATAGCATCTACCCTAAGAGTCAGAATTGAAATCTAATCTAAAATTACAATTTTATTGACACTGGATTTGCATCCCAGTTGTACAAGTAGACATAAGATATTTTAAAGAAAAGCTTCAAGTAAAACCTTGAACATATTTTGATAATCAACATATATATGCAAAAATTCAAAATTTTGAATTATTCGGGACATAGTTAATGAATTTAAATACTTTAGAAATGTGTGCATGTATTGTGGGACTACTTTCATATGCATCGAAACTCATGCAAGTGTGCTTTACAATTGCATAGAAATTCACTCAAGTGTATTGATATCAGAGTTAACCCAAAACCACAATGGAATAAAAATATTATTATTGAAATACGAAAGGGTTTACAGACAAAGACTCTTGACAATAGGAAACAACGACACAAACACAAAAGACAACCTAGGGCGAGGAATGAAGAGGTATAATTGGTATAGGAAATAGAGAGTGGTAGGTGGTCGAGATGGTTACGATAGCGAGGGGAAGGTGGTTTGGTGGCTGAACAACAAACATGAGGCTGTGGAGGGTGTGACAACGAGCAGGAACTGAAATGGGGGCGGTTGGACAACAATAATGCGGTGCCGATAGGGCGGCTGGACAACACGGATACAGTGCCACATGGTGGCAACAACTTGGAAGGGAAAGGGGAAGCGACAATAGCAAGGTGGGGGCGTAGGGAGGCCAACAACAACCAAGAAATCGAATGTGGGCATCTGGACAACAAAGATGCACGACAATAGCAAGGTGGGGGCGTAGGGGACAACCTGGAAGGGGCAAAGGGAAGCGACATCAGCAAGGTGGAGGTGCAGGGAGGGCAGCAGTAAGCAGGCGTGGTGGAAAAGGGAAGGAAAGATGTGGGGGCTGTCACCACCTTGAAACAGGATACAACTGGAGCATCACATTTTCTCGAATACAACCCTAGCAAGGGAAAAGACTCTGATGATAGAAAAGCTGAAGCAAAAACTGAACCCTAAAATATAGAAAAGACAAATAAATACTAGTAGATAGCTATGAGAGGTGGGACCCCCTCCTAGATGGGCGAAAACCTTAATTCCTATGGCCGGTCGACCCTAGGAGAGGTGGGACCCCCTCCTATGGCGAAAACCTTAATTCCTATGGCCGGTCGACCCTAAATGCCCTCCTAGCTGAACAGGTTCAATCTCTAGGGGCGGCATCTGGTTCTACCATGAAAGCCACATGTCAGTTTCCTTGGAGAGCTTCGACTTTTTTCGTTGAAGATTCTGTTTGCCCGTTGTTAGTGATGGAGTTGTTGTATCCTCCCGGTGATGAAGGCTCCTCGACTGCAACCCGAAAAACTCTTAGATCTTGTTCATTACTGTCCTGCCTCTCAAAACACTTGAGAAGCTTTCCTCATTCATGAGCAACGATCCATATCGGTCCAATATTCTTGGAGCTCGCTACTAAACGAAACTGGCTCAGCGTGTCACGTATATACTGCTGAATCTTCCTAAACCTAAAATTGGCTCAACCTGATCTAAATTGAGGGTAGTCTGAATCTCTTTGAACGGTGACGATTATGGTAGTAAGCTATCAAACATGAATTCTTGAAATTCTTTGTATTAGTTGTCCTTTTTCTGATACTGACTTTGCTGTCTCATTGTCATATGCCATCACTAAAGTGGAACCTCTTGATGTTTCTCTATAGATACAAGCACTTATCACCCCGAACTCTGTAGAAGGTAAGAGGATGACGTGCTTTCCATCATGTGCGAATGAGTAGATATATTTGTACACATCATATTGAGCCCTACGATCATACTGCCATGGTCTTCCCCATCAAAAAGTGGCAGGCATCCATGGACACCACATCACACTAAACCTGATTCCGTAGGTATCTCCCAATCGAAAACTCTACGAGACATCTCTTGTCAATGCTGACACTGTTCTCCATCTTCAACCATGTCAGGGAGTGCGGTTGGGAATGTCTCTGAGTTATGAGGCTCAATTTGTCCACTATTAGTGTTGATGCCACATTCTTACTGCTACCTCTATCTATAATGACATTGCATACCTTTCACTTCACGGTGAAACAAGTATAAGATATATTGTGGCGAAGCCACTCTTGCTCCTTTGGCCCCTTAGTTTGAAAGACTCATCGAATCACAAGCATCTTGTCCTCATCTGGTGGAAGCTAATACTCTTCACCCTCTCTATCAATTACTTTCTCATCACTAACTTCCTCCACTACACCCTGCTCAGTAAAGGATACAACTCAGCCCTTCGGGCAACTGGAGGCGATGTACCCAAATTCATGACATCTAAAGTATTTCTGGGTGGGACTGTAGTGGATGTGCTATTTTTCTCAGGCTTCTCACTCTGAGTGGCTCTGTTCTTATCGTGACCAGCCATCTCAACTCCTTGAGACGTGTTCTTGCTGATGTCTCCAACTATAGTTGTCTGAATGGTGGTGGTTGTTTTCTTTGTTTTTGCTATCTCTCTACATTTAATGCTAAGGTTTGAACATCTCTCAAATAACCAATATAGCTGTAGTTGAATAATGTTACTAATAGTTGGGTTCAAGACCCTCAGATATCGGGTTATAGTGTGTTTTTCTAGCTTGATTAACTGACTTTTGTTTTGCTGTTGGTCAAGTTGTGTCATTAACTTTATCATTGATGGGTCTTTTTAATGTAAATGATGGTGCCTGAGAAACTTATCTGGAAGGTAATGAGGTAGTAAGTATTTTCTCTGCATCTTCATCCTCATCTTCTCCCATCCAATAATTGTCATTTCTTTCCTTCTTTGTTACTCTTAATTTTCCCACCACAAAGAGGTGCACTTTTTTAATCTGATGGCCGCAAACTTTTCTAAAACCGGCTCAAATAAAAAATGATTTAATAAAAAATTATTATTATTTTTTTAAATTCAGAAATGACATAATCAACTTTCTTGAAGTCGATTTATCTCTCTCACGCATAATCAACTTTTGTGGTTTCGATTGCCTTTATTTTTCTTTTATTTTCTAACATTTCAAGAATCAGTGAAAAATAAGAAATGATGAAAAAGAGAAGTGGTGGAAAACAAAAGACGGTGAGAATGGGAAATAAAAAAAAAAGTTTTGATTATGCTGAAGTGAAATACAGAAGAATATTAAGTAATAATAATCATTTTCACTTCACGATTCACTTCACGTATAAATTAGTATTACTTCTTTATTAATAATAATTATAAGTTTTTCACTTCACCAATAAATATTATTATTATTTTTATTATAATTACTATCGTTATTATTTGTATTATTATTATTATTAATCTTTATTTTTTTATTGTTATGATTATGATGATCATTATTGTTGTTGTTGTTGTTATTATTATTATTATTATTATTATTATTATTTGTATTACTATTAATTTTATTGCTATTAATATTAACTATTTTATTACTAATTTTATTATTTTTAATAATTTTTATTAGTATTTTTTTATTTTTGTTAATAGTATTATTATTATTATTGTTATTTAATTATATCTATTATTGTTACTTTTATTATTAATTATTTTTTACTATTACTATGAATTAATGTTATTATTATTAGTATTATTTTAAATTAAAATTATTATTATTATTATAATTAGGGTAATTAGGGTGATGATGATGATAAAAATGATGCTTATTATTATAATTATTACTTCTATTATTATTTTTAGTATTACTATTATTATGTTTATTGTTGTTATTATTAATATTACTATTATTATATCTATTATTACTATTACTACTAATATTTCTTATTTGTTAGTATTATTATTAGTATTATGTTGATTTTTTTCCCGTATGCATAGGCAAGAAAAATAATAAAAAAATGCATAATAAAGTAAATGAAGTTGGTAAATAAAGATATAATCTGATAAGATGTACATCAAATTAAATGAAGGAAAAAATATATAAAATGTGTAGAACACATATGCCGTACTACCTCCTACGACGCTGTCTAAGCGACATCGCTTCACTACCAGATGTGTAGTGATCCGACGGTCGTCGTGGTCCCTGTCGCAGGTGATGCTGTTGTTGTTAGCCATACAAATGCTTAGGGTCATCATCCAGTGTTGGTGCAGATGACTGGTCCGAGGGATATGAAACAAATTGTTTCTCGTCGGATACAAAATCTGCATAAGGCCCCCTATAATTGTTGATCCTGTAAAGGTACTGTTGCGTGGGGCATCCATAATCAGTGTTGTGATGGGGCGCTACCCGAAGTGTGGAACTATGTAGGCGGTGGAACTATGTAAGCGGTGGAACTGTGTAAATCGGCCCAGGTCATCATATTTTGACAATGGAGGTGGTGGATCATCTGCATTCTTATCTTCGCTCTAGTCAGTTTGTGGTAAATCAGACATATAGACCGATCGTCTCATGCGGCTACTAAGTTTCTCCATGTCATCTATAGTCATTTGTTTTGGACTCTCATCCTTGGAGTCCCAATAAGGTGACACAATTCTCTGTATCCATTATAAAATCATGCTACAAATAAAATCACGCTTTATAATAAATATTATAGAATTGGATTAAAATAATTTAGTATTTACTAGGGCTCACTGTACCGTTGACCTCGGGTAATATGTGTCAAGAGGATTCAGTGGATCTCTCAGTAAATGCAATGTAGCCCATAACCGAGACCACTTCATATAGACAGCAACTGCTCGTTGATGATCCAGGCCTCTATAATGCCATGCCACAAGAAGGGCTTCTCTATCATCCCATAACTCAACATATAGTCGATGGTAATCGGCCCAGTTAATGCTGCTCTTCCCTCGTCCATCAACCCTGTGAAAGCCGAACTCCATCGACTGAATATCTATACTTGGGAACCATCCAAACTAACGACTCTTTCTGGAAGGTGCCACTCTATACGTTGCGAACAAAAAATGGAACCTGAGCCTCCCAAACACCTGATCCTGAGGTGCATATATCATCAGCGTGATGACGGTTCTCATCACTATATGGTTGCCATGTAACCTACAGAGCTTAGAAATAATGAAGTTAGTACTGGAGGTTATATTTCGTAAGTGTAATGATGAGGTGTAATTAAAGAAAATTATAATACCTGAGAAAGCAGAAGTCTATTAAACTCATCATGGTACACCCGCATGTGACTAGGTAACTGCTTCTATACAAAATGCTCATTCCACCTATAAAAATTGAAAAGATTAGTTTACTTTATTGAATACAAATGAAAGTATTATTAAAGTATTACATAAAATTTTTTACCTAAAACCCACACTCCTCCCATCTATCGTTGTTGGGTATGAAACTCATAGTATGAGCCTGTCAATGTGGAATCTCTTCCAACACCAAACTTGAAGTTGATGTAGACATCCTGCCATGTTCACCCGAGTAAGTTTCATTGCCTATCTTAGTTCCATACAAATTTCCCAATACTACTGATCCGATAGAATACTGGGAAAAAACTGATAAATCCTCTATCACTGGTAAATACCGTACGTGTATCTCCGAACCAGATGTATCAGGAATCA
>NW_018228441.1:0-387 GCF_001263595.1 Phalaenopsis equestris
GGGGAATTAGACGCCATAGGAATGAAATTGACATAATTTTTCTTCTTTTTTTGGGGAGAAAATAAGAACTATAGTTTGAATTTTGAGTTTAAAAAGACTATTCTCGCCCAAAAAACTTTCAAAAATCGCTCATCGGACACAAAAAACCGCCTCTTACCAATCTCACCGTTGGCGACGTCGAGGGCGCCGTCGGCGCGCTTCTGTATTAATTTTTGCCTGGACTCTCGAGAAAATCCCACCGTCGACGCCATCAAGGGCGTTTTCGGCGCCCAAGGTAAACTTTTCACAGTTTCGCTCTGGTCTGAATGCGTCGCAATTTTTCTTTATGGATCCAACTTTTAAGATATTTAATGGGTAAATAAGAGTAGTAGAGCTTAATACTACTAT
>NW_018228442.1:0-1431 GCF_001263595.1 Phalaenopsis equestris
GGATCAAGAGAAAACAACATTTACAAGCCCATATAAAAATTTTCTTTTCGTAGAATGCCTTTTGGACTATAAATTGAACCTGCAACATTTCAAAGATGTATGATGTCAATTGTTAGCAATTTTATTGAACATAGAATGGAAGTGTTTATGGATGATTTTTTTGTATTCGGAACTTTATTTGAATTATGTTTACATAATTTAGAAAAAGTTTTGGAAGTATGTGAAAGAATAAACCTAGTACTAAATTGGAAAAAAAATGTCAATTTATGGTTGCAGGAGGTATTGTACTTGGGCATAAAATTTCTGAAAGTGGCATGGAAGTGTGCAAAAATTCATTCATGTTATTAAAAAATTACCACCTCTTATTAAAGGGGTAAGAAGTTTTTTAGGACATGCTGGTTTCTACAGGTGCTACATAAAAAATTTTTCGAAAATAACTAAGCCATTATGCAACTTTTAGAAAAAGATACAAAATTTTATTTTAATGAGGAATGCATAAAAGCATTTGAATTATTGAAACAAAAATTAATCACTACACCTATAATAGTTCCACCTAATTATGAAAAACCATTTGAAATAATGAGTGATGCTAGTGATTATGCTATTGGGGCTGTTTTAGGACAAAAACACAACACAATTTTTAAAGTAATATATTATGTTAGTAAAACTCTAAATGATGCTCAAAGTAACTACGATACTACTGAAAGAGAGTTAATAGCTATGATAAATTTAGACCTTATTTAATTGAAACTAAATGTAGAGTGCATACAGTTCATTCTACTATTAACTACTTGATGAAAAAGAATGATGCTAAACCAAGATTAATTAGATGGATACTTGTATTGTAAGAGTTTGATTTTACCATAGTTGATAGAAAGAAAAATGATAATCAAATAGCTAATCATTTGTCTATACTAGAAAGAGAAATATCAACTAATTTTGTAAATGAAATTTTAGAAAATTTTCCTGATGAACAATTATATAGTAATGATGAAATGAATGTACTGTGGTATGCTGATATAGTAAATTTTATTGTAAGTGATATCTTATCACCTGATATCAAAAATCCACAATTAAATTAATTTATATATGATTCAAAATTCTATTTTTGGGATGACCCATATTTATATAAACAATGTAAAGATCTAATTATTAGAAGATGTGTGTCTTATGAGGAAACTCAACAGATAATTGAAAGATGTCATGATTCTGAATTTGGAGGACATTTTGGAACAAATAAAACTACATATAAGATTTTGCAAGCTGGATTATTGGTCTACTCTTTTTAGAGACATTAATGAATATATTAAAACAAGTGAACAATGTCAACATGTAGGAAATATTTCTAGAAGAAATGAAATGTCTCTAAATTACACATTAGAAGTTAAAAAATTTTATGTGTGTGGATTAGATTTTATGGGACCAATTATG
>NW_018228443.1:0-680 GCF_001263595.1 Phalaenopsis equestris
GTTCAAGGCTACTCCTTAGTCCCGAGGTTAACTTCTTCAATCCATCGATAATTGTCTTAATCTCTTCTTTAAATTCGTGTGGAGCCTTGATCCCTGGATATTTTCACTTATATTTCTTTTTTTTTGTAACAAAACCAAAAACTTGATCTTGAAGAAAAATAAGAATTTAACTTTTTAAATTATATATATTTATATTGGGATACTACGCAAGTATATCTTTATCAAGTAATATAGACTTTTTAATTAAGAACTAAATATTGAACCCACAGGGAAGATTATACAATATGAACTTTTTAGAAAGTATTTCTATTTTTTAAAAAGATAATTACTTAATCTAAAAACAATTTTTATAGGAATTAAAATATTTTTAGTTTTTTTGATATTTTAACGAAACAATAAAAACAAAAAAGATAACTAAAGTTTTTGTAGAAGAAAAGTACTTAATATGAAAATATATTTCTTCTTATCATGAATCAGTAATAAGTATAGGAATTCTGTTGTGAAAGTATACAAATTGTGTTGTGTCAAATAGGTGCAATAATATTCTTTACCCTTACTAGAGACGCTATAAAGAACATTGGCTACTTTAAAGTTTTAGTTCTGAAGATCGGCTAGGCAGGGAAGATACTAGCTCTCACTCTAGAATTCCCTCGACTCCCTCCACCTGGGGGCTAACATTC
>NW_018228444.1:0-1377 GCF_001263595.1 Phalaenopsis equestris
TTGGAAATGTTGGACTGCATCATAAGCTATATCTTATGCATTAGTTAAGTTCCTGTCATTGATATTAGTTATGTTTAAGATCAAATTACACTTCCTTCTATGATTGATACAAGCATGATAGTATCTAGTATTTTTATCACCATCAGTGAATTTAGTGACAGCAGCTTTGTTTTAAGGAACATTCTTGGTGGCTGATTTGTGCATCGAGTCTCTCATTGGCATGGTGAACCTCATATTCAGAGTTCATCCCCATTTCTAAGCCTTCCTCCAAACTATGACTTCTTTTTGGATGGCCTCTAGTTGTTCACTGATAGATGAGAATTGAATGGAAGGTTGAGACCTTGACCTAGTTCTTCCTCTATTATATGTAGAGGTAGAGCTAGAATGAGTCTTAGCCTTTCCATCCTTCTTAGGAGAGTTTGTTCCTTGTAGACGTTGCCGCACCTCAGAAGTCTGCATTTTCTTTTTCCTGGTTTTCTAAATTTGCCAATCCTCTTCCAAAGCCTGTTGCAAATCAATGACATCAGCCTCAACAATGCTAGGGGTAGCCTCATTGATCAGGGAACTTTTCATCACATTCTTTTTCCTTGTTTTCTGACTTTGCCAATCTTCTCCCAAAGCCTGCTGCACTTCAACAGAAGCAGTTTCAATAATTCTAGTGTTAGCCTCAGTGATAAAGGGACTTTTCAGAGCACATTTCCTATTTCCAGCAAGTGTGGGGGAAGGAGGGGTAATAATACTGACTTCATTAGGTTCTGCCCTCACCACACAACCTGGAGAAATTTCCAATTTGTTTTGGGGTTCTGATAATTCCCCCAATGGATCACCATATGAGAAAGTGGCAGGAGGATTTGTGTTCTTAACAGAAAGAGTTTTACTGGTTTGCCTGATAGCATCCCTGTGATTAAATGTAGTGATATTTTTGCTTTGTCCCTGATTAGAAACCTGACTAGCTACGAGTTTTTTAGTGGGGGGTGGAGCCTATAACATTTCTCAATAGTGTGGCCAAACATTTTACAGTGTTGGCAGTAAAAAGGCTTTTGTTCAGCCGTTATATCTTTCCAAAACCCCTCTACATCAGAACCAATCCATATCCTTTTTATCTCAGGGAGGGTTATGTCTCTTTCCACCTAAATTCTAGCAAGAGCAGGTCTTACCTTATTGAAAGTAGGAGCATCAACCTTGGAGGGAGTACCTAGTTCTCTCCCTATACTAAAAAGTGCATTAAGCTTGAACTAAGGTAATGCAAGACCAGGTAGCTTAAACCAAACTAGGACCATAGGAGGAATTTCTGGATTTTCATTGTAATGCCTGCTATAGAAACAACTTGTTTAGCAAATAACCTAGCATAATCTTCTTCCATTGAGAGTTGGATAA
>NW_018228445.1:0-286 GCF_001263595.1 Phalaenopsis equestris
TGGAATTTAAATCCTAAGTTTCGGGAAAATCTCGCTGTTGGCGGCACCTAGGGCGCCGTTGGCGGGCTTTATTAATTTTGTCCAAATTTCGAATTTTTACGATTTCGGTCAATTCCAAGCCTAAACGACATCCGTTTAATCATTATAGACATAATTTTAAATAATTAAATGATGTACTTAGCACATATAAACTTTCACAACACAAAACATCACATTTATATATAAATTCCAAGGGGTACAATATACGTTACATAACACACCTAAGTTTGGTATTTTCTCAACCTCA